>NC_051182.1:149444616-149513456 GCF_013339695.2 Rhipicephalus sanguineus
TAACTCGGCGAGGCACCCCCTTCAGTTCGTGCTGTTAAACTTTCCTCTGTCTGCGTCCCAATTAGATTGGTACAGCACTCCAAGCTAGTACAGCATCGAAGGCACCCACTCAATCAAGCCGAGGCTGGCTTCTAAATCCTGAGGCACTAGCGACGCGGCAATACGTGGGCAACTCGCTCTCCGCGGAATAGCACGCTCTAGGTCCTGGGGTTCGAGTTCTGAGTTCCCGGAAAGAAAAAAGCAAATACCTAGAAAGCTTCGTTAGAGAGCTTCGGAACGAACCACTGCCTTGATTGCATGAAGCCTTGTTTCTATGCCTATTTCTTCGGAGCCGTTAGATTGGCGTGCGCGGGTCCACACTGTTATCGCATTCAACAGGCAAGCTTCACTAAGGGAAGATGCAGAGAATGGCGTTTGGGCTGCGTCACGTCATCGCCTTTCCTCGGAACACCCTCCATCCCAAAAAAAGCACGTTCTTGTTCCTGAGAATAGCAACTGCGTGCATTTCGCGCATTCGTCATACAGGGGGGCAGTTCGCAATGACGTCAGCGTAGACGACACCGATGACCTCTCTGACGTTCTAGGCGACCATGTGTGTGCTGACTTTTGAATTCAGACGCATCAAGTCAAATTATTTATCGAGTTAATTCCACTGCAGGCACGGGTTTCCGATGGCGCAAAGATTGAGTGCTGTGGAAGAAATCCTTTTTTTTTGTGAACCCAGCTTAGTTCACAGATGACGCTTTCGCTTTTGTCACTGCCAGCCTGACCCGTAGTACGCGCCGAAACGGTGGCTTTGACTTTGTGCAGCGGGGCACATTTAGTTCGAAGAAGTAAGAAGGGACACAAAATTATTGCATTGCCAGTGGTGCTACTCATTTTCAAAATAAACTAATGATTTGCAAGAGCTTTTCAACAGAACATCAACCTAATGCAAAATCGAGTTCACGGAATGAGCAATGAATATTTATATTGGCTTTCATGCGTGCGAAGTGTTGCGGTGTGACAGTTAGGTTTATAGAAACAACATACCGCTGCGTGCATCTAACCCGGATACTACCTATAGGAGGCAAACATCCACGTGACTTCAGTGACGGCCATATTGCCTTGCAATAGACTAATACCTGAACAGTGGTGTAGATAAGCGTAACAAGGAGGGGAAAAAATGAAATGGGAAGCGCAGGCAGTATGCGGAAGAGAGGCTAATCATTTGCTACCCTACACTGAAATAAAGAAAAGAAACGTCTGATATAGTAGGAAAGCTAAAAGAAACCCCGGAAGATAGATATAGCAGATGGTGGAGTTTCCGTATGATCGACCACTGTCTGTTACGCACATTGTGCAACGTCATGATTCTGAAATGACGTCACCTCGATGACTGCAAGAAGAAACAAGTGACCTCGGTGAAGGGGGAGAAAGGAAGGCGCCTAGACACTCCCATCATCATCACTGAATCAGCGGGCGGCTATTAAAAGAAAAAACCTGGAGGATGCTTGAGCTTCACCATCTAGAGTAGAACGCGATAGCGTAATCGGGCCCCGTGCGCATCGCCTTCTCGATTGCTAGCCTCGCTTCGGTTCTCGGTGCATACCTCAACCGAGCCGTAAGGAAACGGACGACTGTGCGCATAAACGTTGGCTGTTTTGAACTCTCCTAGAATGCCTACTGCAAGTACAGTTGTTAAGTCCCCACTACGCCTAATTCTTCCTTTTGCGAGTCAGCGAAGGGCCCACTACGCGTCCGTAATTCAACACGTGAACCTACGCAGCTGCTCACTTTGTTGATGATTTCGCACCTGATGATGATTAATATGTCGGAGCGCTTTGTACGGGTGGGCCTTAAAACGCCCACTCGTTGCGCAATACACACGTTTTGACGCCTGGAGCGATTCTACGCTTCTGCCACGCAATATTGCATACGTTAAGGACGCTCTTTCCACTACATGACATTCATATGGTGTTTTCTTTCATAAGCGGTTTCAAGCAATATCGTCGCTCTGTGGTAGAACCCCTGTTTGCCACGCAGACGCCTTGGGTTTGATTCTCAATTGAACCGAAGGTTTCGAATATTTATTTTATTTGCATGTACCAACGACGCCGACAGCGATTTCAACGCAACACTTTCTGTGGAACGAGCCTTTTAACGCTACCACGTTAAAAGAATGCGAAACCTATTGGGGCCGAAATGATGAGCTCGTCATGATTGCTCAGGCAATATTGGGCAAATTAACTCTAATTAGTGATCCTCCGATCAACTCTAATTAGTTATAATTCGTGAATCTATTAGTGGCGCAATTTGGTATCACCGTGCAACAAGCGCAACCCTGTACCACCCATGCAATTCTTTGGGCCGCTGCGATAACTAATCTGACGTACGTTCAGTCACTCACCCCGAAAGTGTGCAATCAACGCAGTTACCTGCCTTCGGTAATTGCTACCGGGAGCAAACAAGTGCATCGTAAGCTACAGATGTAATCAAGCCAATCGTAGAGCTGACATTAGGCTCTGTTTGTTCAGGCCTTTATGCGTTGCGTTGGCCCGATTCCCGGGTGACCTCTGTAATCTCATTTGCACGACTGCTGACAAGGTGACTACGAAAATGCACCAGACTCGGCAGCGAATGAATAAAGAAAAATTGGCACCATGTGGAAATGACGTCTGTCTCGTAGCTTTGTAAGCGAATTATGCCGGGTCCTCGTGAGCCGAAAGTGAGCATAACGGGAGCCAGAGGTTGGACACCACCGAAATAATTAGGGTCCTTTGAAATTCAAGCACAACGTGCGAAGGCAATGGATTGAATGGAAATATGAGGATCAACGAAAGACGAGCTTCCCTGCATACGTACTAGCCGTGTTTACATCCAGCAGCAATCGTCACGCGATCTCTGTGAATTCGTCTAAGACGACTTGAAGGCGATGGCCGACTTCTTTTTCTACCCAGTGGATTGTATTGATCATCCCCTCCCCTCCTCTCTCTCTCCGGAACCTTTCTGCCCCCAACGAGGTTTTGCACTACCTCCAGGATCGGAGGCAATGCAATCTTTCTGCACCCCACCTGGTTTGTCCCTGCCTCCATGATCGGGCCACCTTCGACCAAGGGACAATGTCATGTGATAACATCATTATGTAAGGTTGCATTATGTGATGTCACGGTTACGTCAAAAACTTTGGCCGTCACGTGATGAATATTTCTTCCGTCACTCGTTCTGACGCCGACTGCGCCGACGCTGGTCAATTTTCGCGTTTGATGAGGCATCTAAGGCTTTCGCCTTGATTCGCCTTATTGCTAGCAAATGGCAGCGCGAGGGCATTGATAATTAGTCAACAACTCGAGCACATGGACGCCGAAATATGCGCCCATGTATTTCTAGTTGTTTGGCTAATTCGCCCTTGCGCTGCCAGTTGCTCGCATTCTGGTTAGCCCAACTGGTAAAGCGACCACCCCGCAAAGGCGCTGGTCCCGGGTTCGATGTCCTGACTAGGACCAAATTTTCTTGAACTAGAAGAATTGTTTTCTGAGAAATCCGTGCAATTTTCATTGTGGCTTCGTGGTAGAAACGGGCGGTGACCAATTATTTCTCATATACCCCTTCCGACACCTTGTGGCATTCCGCAGAACTCGTTTCCAATATTCTATATCCGTCATTACAACTTTGAATTAACCGAATTACTCGTGGCTCCTACAGAGACAACCGTCAAATTTTTCCTTTAGTAACTAGCGCATGAGTGTTCGCACGCTTTGCACAAAAAAAATGGCACCGCAGCGATTTCGCAGAGTTTTGGTACTCGGCGTCGAATGAAGACACGCCCAAAATTTTCAAACCATTCTTCTTCAAAAGAGCTCTGGCGTTCATGCAGTCAACGCGAGCGGAAACAATCGATCGTTTTATCGCACCCAAAACACCTGCTCCATCTCAACACTCGTTTATATTAAAGCGTCCCTATTTCGACGTCTCGCGCATCATCCATTATCCTTCACTGTCGACCGCAGTGCGGTAAATAGAGCGGCACGGTTTCGTTTTTTTCTTGAACCTGTCTTCTATGTCAACGTTTCAGGCACCACGTGTGCAGCTGTGCTTGCCAAGATAGTGTCATCGCATAAAAAAACAGAAATGGCAATAATGATATTCAAAACGCGAAGCATGCATATTTAAACACGTTTCCTTGAGTCTACCGCAAGTTTCAATATTAAGAGTACGGTGTTTTGGAAAAATTATCCCTATGTCAGGGCTCGGTGTTTTGTACAGGCGTTGGTATGAATGTATGCGGAGTATCTTTAAATTTGCTCAGCACATTCTCTTGAAGCATGCTATAGACGCAATATAGTAGATGTTTTCAAATCTGCGTTCCGTTGAAGGGTTCACGTGTGGAGTTCGCTTTTTCGTGCATCTGACAACGCTCGCTGATCAACTGAATATTGTTAATCTGCCCTACAGCTGTACCCTGTTCATAACTATGTAAATATAAGAAGTGTAGCGAAACACTTTTCAATGAACGTACCTATTTGGTGCCTAAATCCCCGCTTTTCCAAAAAAGGAAACTGCTCACCATGCGTCTGGCACTGTTATTAGAGGCTGCAAAAATCGTTTGTCTTTTATTCATAAAGTCAGGAAACCGTCAATACAGTTTTTCTTTTGCGCATGATTATACTTCTTTTCAACGCTTCCGCCACGATTTTGCCTCACTTTGAAGTTATGTCAGCTCTCCTCCCACGCTACCTTGGAGCCTGGACGATAAGGACCAGCAACATTGGCGCCTACTTGCTGGAACAATAGACCACAGAATGGTATTCGACTGAGTATAACATCTTCACAAATGCTGATCTGAAACGCATCTTGTCCTCGTTATCTTGGTACTTTTCGTCCCGCGTCCACCATCGCTTCAAAGTGCAAGAGCCGTTCAACCAGACCAGGATGTGCAATGTACTATGTAATATGCCGAAAACATCATCCGAATGGAATCGCCTCACCACCTCCGTCGCCAGCAATCCTGATCGTACATCTTCCATCACTGCCATCTTGAATTTGTAACACCACTCTTCTCTCAATGCCACGGTGGCACCGAGAGTATTTAACTAAATTTAAAAATTGTGGCATCTACGCACTAGGGCTCCTAAGACTGTTGGAAACAGTGGAGCTGGTGGCCTTCCCTTCCTCCTTTCCCGCCTCCTCACTCTCACTTTCCTTTCCCACCCCCTTGCTACATTGTAGTACACATGGCTACGCTATGCTTTACTCGATCCCCTCCTCGCTTCCATACTCCTCAGCCTCACTTCAACCACCTTCGTATACTACATTATACATGGCTATGCTACTGCATTATACATGGCTATGGCTCTGTCTATTTCTTTCTCTCTCTTTCTATCTTTTTCTTTCTCTATCTTTGTTTCTCTTTTTCTTTCTTTTCTCTCTTTCTTCTTCTCTATCTTTCACTTTCTTTCTATCACTTTTTTCGTTCCCTCGGCCGTAGCAGCTAAATCATATGGTTCCCATAAATGCTCGTTCTGTTAGCGTGCCTGGATACCGCAGTGGTCACGACGCTCGCCTTTGGGCCGTGCGTACCCGGGTTCGAATTTCGGCTCGCCCAAGAATTTTATTTTGTTTCATTTATCTCTTCTTCTCACCTCCACTTCTCTTCTCCTCAACTCCTCCTTTCCTTCCTCCTACGCCTTGCTAGGCGACGCATGGTGACGTCATCGGTCGGCGAGTTTTTTTCTGCGAGAATCTAGGTTGCTAGTTATTAACAGCTACGCTTTTAATAACCTAACACCAGCTGAGCTAGTTGCTACGGACTTGGCGTTTAATAAATAGGTGGTAAATGTAGACAGTTTCGACCATCTATGTTTATGCATACATTATGTGTAGGCGAAAGTGTAGGAGCCGAGTTAACGCACGCTTAATGGCTCTACAACACAGCAGTAAGAAAAGCAGTGATCGCGAAGTGACAACTGTACAAACGTTTCGTTACCATTATATTCATTTGCCTCCAATTACATTCGAATACCTTGAAAGTAGAGGTAACTACCAATACCAGCCAGCGGCAGCCACCGTTCAGCTACCAATATTGGTAATGCGCGAGTAAACTCGGTAAGCTTCGCACAAACTTATACAATGCCTACTTTGCCACTTTTCAATGCAGTCGCTGGAAAAGAACACGTAGACATCACGAAGAAGCTCTCAAACACATCGACACGAAAAAAAAACGACGTGGCGATAGCGAAACGTGGGGACAGTATACAAATACGTAACCCTCGTGCGAAGCCTACTGAGCGCCCGTGCTCCGTGTATCATTATTTTTTTGTCCATGTTTCTTAAATCTTGCGCTGTTGTTCTCAAGAGGTGTACTGTTTCAAAAACGAACGCCGTCCTCGCTCCCTAAACCGTGCATTGTAATCTGAGAACAAAAAAGAGCGTAGTCTGTTGACCCGAGCTCTTCATAACAA
The DNA here is from genome assembly GCF_013339695.2 of Rhipicephalus sanguineus. Classification (NCBI taxonomy): domain Eukaryota; kingdom Metazoa; phylum Arthropoda; class Arachnida; order Ixodida; family Ixodidae; genus Rhipicephalus; species Rhipicephalus sanguineus. The sequence continues at coordinate 149,451,057 of NC_051182.1, forward strand.
TAAACACACAGGAAAAAACCTGAAATCTCAGACGTTAAGGCGATAGAGGAGAGCTAGGCTTCTTCAGAAGAGTAGTGCTCAAGGCGCATATGTGTCTTTCGTATCGATTTGAGACCGTTTCCCAATTGGGAGTACTCTGTTTTCAACCGTTTCCTTTCCACACCAACTGCGTTCTTCTCTCCATCCCCCGAGCTCGAGCGTGCGCATTTTCTTCAGCTCTCTCGGGAGCCGTGAAAGTGCATCGGCGGCGCGTGGACCTTTATATGGCGGGCGTCGAGAAGATATTTAAGAGGAGTTGCTTGTATATATTCCTAACTGACAGCGCTCGGGAAATGAAAGTTCTTCAGCGCGAATCCGAGAAACAGTCTTTCAAGGTCCTCGCTCCGTGTCGTCAATATACCTACCGTGTTTTTGTTTGTTTTTTTTTTGCGACATAGACTTGCCCTTAAGGCATAATATTTGTTATGTATATTTGTGTTAAATGTGCGCCGTTAGGCCGGTGTTGTGTATGAAGTGAAGAAGTGTCTTGTGGAATGTGTTAATGAGAAACTGTTGGAATGTGTTGTCATGTATCCATCGGTCATAACTGTTTGTGTCACTGTAGCGAAGACCAGCTTGCAGGATATGACGGGAGCGTTCCGACTGTAATCCTTGGCATGTCCATATCAGGTGGCATGCATCTGCTTGCATCACCGGAACAGAACAGTACGGGCATGTAGCACCAACTGGTAAATGCGACCAGTTCCATGTTGAGATAACAGCCGGGGTAAGGGCCACCCCTGCCCGAAGCCTCCTAAGCACGACTTCCTCCGCCCTAGTAAAGTGAAGGGGGAGAGAGCAGACACACGGTGGGATAAGAGCGCGTGTATCCTGCCGGAGAACATTTTTACGGGCACGGAGTGTATTTAGGTGTTGAGGTGCATATGTGTAGGGGTTGAGGTGCTGTGTGTATCAAAAGACATAGAAAACCTTCGATTTTCTATCTCTTTTGTTCTTTTTTTTTTTGGTGCACGTATTTCTTCTTGTTGTTGTTTTTAAATAAGGGCCCTTCTCAGCGTGAGTATTCGCACCACTGACTTGGAAATGGTCGCTGCGCTCGTCTGAGACAATGATTCAAGTGTTTGATTATTGCATAAGAATGGAAGCTTGAGCGAGTTGGTATGCGTTCATCTTTGTGGAACCAGCGCCTGTCCTGTGCCTTCTTTCTTCGTCGTCGTCTCGTGAGCGCTGTTCCACAAAGATGTTTGATTATTATAAGATGACTTAACGTTTGAGTGCGATTTTATGTTATATTTTCTTGCACGTGCGCAGCCTTCATTACTAAGGCGAAAGCCTTAAATGCCTTATCCAGAGCAAAAGTTGACCGTCGGTGCTCTCGGCGTCCCGCGGCGTCGGCCTCAACACGAGCGATGCAAAAAAAAACACTTGATGACTTCACCATGGGCGTCATCATGTCGCCAATGACGGCCAAAATTCTTGACGTCACGATGAGGCCACATTATGATGGCATCCCCTGACATCGTCGCTTGGTCAAAGGTGGGCCGTTCACGGAGGCAGTTCGAGACCAGGTGACGTGCAGAATGCTCGCAACGCCTCTGATCCTGAAGGCCGTGCAGAACTACATTAGGTGCGTAAAGCTTTCGGAAGGGGTCGTAGGAGTATCAATACATCGACTAAGAAGAGAAAAAAGATGGTTGTTGCCTTCGAGTCGTCTTAGACGTAGGCATAAGGGACCATGTGAGTTTTTGTTGTTGTTTTTTTCTAGATTTTTCGAAATCTGTGCTCTTCTCGGCTTAAGTGCTCACCTCGATGCCCCAGAGATCGCCGCAATGCTCCTATGACGCAATAACTCGAGCGTTTTATTAACACGAGATAACATTGAGCGCGAGTTTATGTTATATATTGCTGCCCGTGTGAAGCAATCATTACTCTGAACTTTTTTGTGAAAGCAGTTGCCCGCGCCATCTCCTTTCAGCCTAGTCAAGTATTCGCCGTCTTAGACTGTGTCAATATTCAATGATTCAATTACGTGTCGCAAATTGGCCTAATTGGACAGTTTTGATGATTCACCATTTTCTATAGAGAATGTAATATATACGAATATATAAAGCCGACACTTACCTGACTTCCAAGTTGTGAATATTAGAATCAGGTTCACTTGCACATTTCATATTTCTTTATTACTATTATTTTGAAAATAATTTTTGCCTTTTTTTTGGAATCTTTTAATCCCATTCCTATACAGAGTAGCATGGCAGCGGTTATGTACACGCCGGTAAAAAATCTCTTTTTCCAGTAAAGAACCTCTCTCTTACTCTATTATTATTATTATTATTATTATTATTATTATTATTATTATTATTATTATTATTATTATTATTATTATTATTATTATTATTAGTCTTACTGGTAGTAGTAGTCGTAGTAGTAGTAGTAGTAGTAGTAGTAGTAGTAGTAGTAGTAATAGTTGCACCAAGATGCAGAATTACCAGTCTGCAACGTGGCGTATTGAATATTTTTGAACGACTTCAAGTACACTGTGTACTCGCGCACTGCGAGTACTGATCAGCACAATGGCTGTTGATGGTGATATTAGCAAACAGTGTAATTTTTACGAACTGCTTGCTAGTGATAACCAGTGTTTGACAAAAACTGGCGAAATGACGGCTACCACTTGACTACACCGACTAAAATTGATATAGATGTTTGTAAATTGTGCCTATGATGGCTACCTAATGGTTAATATTGACTACTGTTGTGTGTTACTGTCGCTAAATAATGGCAAATTAGCTCATTTCCGCTGTCTCTGGCTGTACGCTGTTACAACGACATATTTTTCTTTATTCCGTCTCAATCCTGCGGTTGACTCGTCCAGCGTTTGTTGTTTCTGTATTCAGAAGTGTAAACATTCGGAATGTGAGAGACGCTACAGCCGGGTCCATTGAAATTAAAAACTCAAGCAGCAATGAAAACAGATATCAAATAAATATCAGAGGTATAAAAAAATCCAAACCCAAAACAACAACGCAAGCACACAAAAAGTTACAGTTTCACCGCAAGGGCGAAGTAATGAATGCGACAGCAACAAATAGGAATGTTTTACGAAGTCAGGCTAGTTCTTTTGCATCTGATTTCGCGTGACTCTACAAAACGCTGGTGTAAGAAATTCCTGCCGCTCCAGGATGAGTGGTTTTTGTGCTATCTGTCGTCTCAACGCGAAGTAGGCGATTAGAGCACAGAATGTAAAAGGTATACAAGCAGTGTACTGATGCACTGCTCGTATACCTTTGTACGTTGTGTGCCCCCCACCCCCCGCTGCGCTTCCCCGGCGTCCATGCTGCTTCGCACGAGGAAAGACGGGCGGGGTGTTTCCTCTCTCCTAGAGGAGCCAACGACGGCAAGCCTCACACGCAGGCGATCTTATCGCATGAGCCCTTCGTGTGACAGAGATGGCCGGCTCGTTTCATCTCTGCTTGCAGCCGCGTTCGTGCCCCGTACATGCGCTTTTCCTCGCGCGTAGAACGTACGATGCGCGGGGAGATGTTATCCTTTTGGATTTTATATGAAACCTGAGGGCGACGGTGAGGTCAAAACCCGCCTAAAGTGCCATTGTAATTTCTATCGCAATAAAATTGTCGCTACCCTCAACAGCACCGAAGCTCGGTGAAAAAGAATGGTCCCTCGTCACATAGGCATGAGAGAGACCAGAAAGGCTCTTTCATGTCTACTCACATAGGACGACGTGGCCACGACAGCAACATATGGGAAAACTCACAAAGTAGGGATAAGACGAAACCTGTGACGTACACTCATGGGCGCTTCTAGCTAAGCTGTCCGTTAATCTATTTTTTTACTACGCTTGCGTGTCAGATCAAAGACACGACCTAGCCGTGCAAATTACAGCTCAGATTTGTAAAATATATTACGCAGCCCTCGGTTCATAGAGATTTACCGATGATCCCTCTCAGCGTGTTGTCAGTACATCGTTTACTAATATTTCGGCATCACCAGTTCGGTAGCCTCGCATCCCACGACCATTCATTTTTATATCTTTTCTTTTGCTACCCTATAAAATAAAAAGGTCAAGAATTTTTGGTGAAAATATACAGGATTCAAAGTAGATGCTCCGATTAATGTTTTACGGCCTGTCCAGGCAAACATAGAACCGCGCCCTTCTGACAGTATGGGTCCAACAAGCAGAACACGGGTTTACCCGGGACTCTGCTGTGAAGGTCAGAGGTAATGTGTAATGTCGGTGACCGGAAGACGAACGCCCGAGACTGCACGCAGAAGTGTGGTGCGGATATTAGTCATTTGGTTGAGTATTTTATTGATTAGATAACTGAGTGATCAATAAAATAGTGTATCAATAAATGAAATGATTGATTGATTGATTGATTGATTGATTGATTGATTGATTGATTGATTGATTGATTGATTGATTGATTGATTGATTGATTGATTGATTGATTGATTGAGATTGATTGAGTGAGTGAGTGAGTGAGTGAGTGAGTGAGTGAGTGAGTGAGTGAGTGAGTGAGTGAGTGAGTGAGTGAGTGAGTGAGTGAGTGAGTGAGTGAGTGAGTGAGTGAGTGAGTGAGTGAGTGAGTGAGTGAGCGAGCGAGCGAGCGAGTGAGTGAGTGAGTGAGTGAGTGAGTGAGTGAGTGAGTGAGTGAGTGAGTGAGTGAGTGAGTGAGTGAGCGAGCGAGCGAGCAAGCGAGCGAGTGACCAACCCTCAACTAGCTTACTAATTGACTGTTTGATTAGTTTATTTATTTCGCATTGTACATCATGTACACCCGAACAAAAAGACCTGAAGAAAAGGGTATCAACTCAAGACAAGAGAATCGGGGGCGAGTAAATTAAATATACAAAAATCACACGGTATGTACTCATTCGTTCGACTCCAGGACCTACAGGTGGCGTTCTACACGCTGCAGTAAATGACGTGCATTGCAGGGAAGACCATCACCACGCCCATCGTACACAACAAGGTGCGCAGAATAATCTGCACCTTCATTACAGGCGGCGTAACGATGGAGAACTCAATTTGCATGCGACTGAATTAGAGATGAGCCGAACCCGGGAAAAGGTACCGGTAGCCCAGCGAAAACTCATCCGAGAGATAGGAAAGCGGGCGCGAAGCACGAGAATTCTTTAGCTCCATGAAGATTTTTTTTACTTAGTAAATTAAGACGAGGGCTTCTTGTAATGCACGACTTTTAAGCATCCACGAGTTTTATCGGGGGGCACTTGAAGCCCTCGCAGAAACCATTCGCAATAGGTTTATATTGTCACGGGTATGGAAAGGTCACTCTGGCACGGGCGCCGCATTGATACCGGATGGATGAAGACGACGACGACGACGTTGCTGCTGTGGGGCAGAGTCTGGAGCTGCTTTTGACCTGCGTTCCTGTGCACTGTGTGCAGTGTTAGCTCGACCAGTGCTTGCCGAATAAATAATCCCCGTAACATCTTTTTGGTGGAGGTTGCGGGTCTTCCAACAACCCTGCTCTGGATCTCCGTAGCGGTCGCCGCCTTAATCCAGCCACGATGCCTGAAGACGGCGAGCAGTCCTCGCCGTCCACGCCAGCTCCGGCACCCATGATCCCTTCCCACCTCCTTGACCCTGGCACATTTTGCGGCACGGACACAACTGATGTCGACGAGTGGCTCATCTTACACGAGCGCGTCAGCAAGCACTACAGGTGGGATGAAACGCTTATGCTGGCCAGCATCATTTTTTACCTCCGAGGCACAGCGCGTGCATGGTACGAGACGCATGAGGAAGACCTCACCAGTTGGGACGTGTGTAAGCAGAAGCTCCGTGACTTGTTCGGCCGCTCAGTTGCTCGTGAGATGGCAGCCAGGCAGGAACTCGCGTCGCGCGTTCAATCATCCACGGAGTCTTACGTCGCGTACATCCAAGACGTCTTAGCCCTCTGCCGCAAAACTGACAAAGACAGGACGGAAGTTGACAAAGTCAGCAACGTGTTGAAGGGCATAGCTGACGATGCCTTCAACATACTAATTTGTAAGAACTGTTCCACCGTTGACTCAATCATCACTGAATGTCGGCGGTTCGAGCAAGCTAAAAGCAGGAGGATTACTCAACGCTTCAACCGACTCCCGAATACCGCTGCGACTTCTTCCTGCGAAGATCCTGTGACACCTCGTTCATTCGCGAATCCTACCAACATCACAAGGATTGTTCGCCAGGAGCTGGAAGCCATGGCCCCCGCAACTTATCAGCTCCCTGCGCAAGACAACTTGGCAACCATATCGCTTATTCAAGCCGTCGTGCGACAAGAGTTTGCCAACATGGGCGTCCTAGTTCCCCCAACCACCAGCCACACACCCCAGCCCCTGTCCACTCCCACACATAACGCTGAGCAACGTGCCGCCCCACTTGTTGCTGCTGCCACTTCATGTCCACGCTTCCCACCACGCTACCGAAATCCATCAGAGTGGCGCACACCAGATGATCGGCCAATCTGCTTTTCTTGCTCTCGTGTTGGTCACATTTCCCGCCACTGCCGCAACAAATGGTATTCCCGACCAAGTTTTCCAAACGACCGTCCTCAAGATCGCGGACAGTATTCACCGCCACGTTTTGCCGATGTCCACCTTCAGGACGCCCCACCTCGCCGTTCATCTCTGCGCTCCGAACCATCCTACGCTGACGTCGTCGCTCAGAGACACTGGTCCAGCCGCTCGCCGTCGCCTCAGAGTCGCCAGGCACGCTCCCCTCAACGCCGCCGCTCTCCATCGCCGGCTTATTCTGGACAGGTCTCGGGAAACTAGCGCATGCAGCTCCTGGAGGTGGCGCTGCATTGACAACTCGGACCGAAAAACCTCTACCGACCGCTAATTCCAGACGAAATTTACTTACTGTTCTCATCGATGGCCTGACCGTTACTGCTCTAATAGACACTGGCGCCCACATATCCGTTATGAGTTCTCATCTTCGATCCCGCCTGAAAAAAGTTCTCACACCCGCTGTGTCTCCTACAGTGCGAGTGGCCGACGGCAGCCGAACATCAGTTCTTGGTATGTGCACCGCCCGCGTCACTGTTGCTGGCCACCATACTTCAGTTCTCTTCGCAGTTCTCGACGCCTGCCCACACGATGTCATTCTTGGCATTGACTTCTTGACCGCACACTCGGCCCTCATCGATTGTTCCGCCGGCACTTTACGGCTCGAGTTGCCTTTGTGCTCCGATGTTACTTCTGCAAATCGCACACGGCTACGGTCCGTGGAGTGTCTACGGATACCGCCTCAGGCTGCTATGTACGTTCATATGTCGCCGTTCCCACCAGTTCCTGATGGCGACTATCTGGTAGCTCCCGTCATTGACCTGACCCTTTCCCGCAACATCGCCCTTCCGCATACTATAGTGAGTGTTGCCAACAACAGGACGCTTGTACCTATTCTAGACTTCTCTGCGTCGACCCAGGTCCTTCCTGAAGGCATTGCCTTAGCAGAACTCTCAACTCTGGAGCAATGTACGGTTTCAGCTTTCACCCCTGACACCCAGACCGTCGCCGAGCCTGTCATAACCGCGCACAATAAGGCATTCCTGGACAAAATGATAGCCAGTGACCTGTTACCTTCCCAAGTTGAAGCACTCCGCAGTGTTCTCTTTTCTTACCTCGACATTTTTGACCTCGACGACCGTCCCCTGGGCCGCACACGCGTCGTAGCCCACCGCATCGACACCGGCGACGCCAGTCCCCTTCACAAACGCCCTTACCGTGTGTCTCACCCTGAGCGCCAAATTATACAGAAGGAGGTAGAGAAAATGCTCGACAAAGACGTCATAGAGCCTTCCTCAAGTCCCTGGGCATCACCTGTGGTGCTTGTCAAAAAGAAGGACAACAGCTGGCGGTTCTGCGTCGACTATCGCCATCTCAATCGAATCACTAAGAAGGACGTCTATCCTCTACCTAGAATTGATGATGCGCTCGACTGCCTCCATGGTGCCAAGTATTTCTCATCAATTGACCTTCGATCTGGATACTGGCAGATTTCTGTCGATGACCGCGACCGCGAGAAGACAGCGTTCATCACACCCGACGGCCTTTACCAATTTAAGGTTATGCCTTTTGGGTTGTGCAATGCTCCTGCAACTTTTGAACGCATGATGGACTCTCTCCTACGCGGTTTTAAATGGTCGACCTGCCTTTGCTATCTGGACGATGTCATTGTTTTCTCGCCCACCTTTGAAAGCCACCTTCCACGTCTGTCGGCCATTCTTGACGTTTTTCGCTGTGCTGGCCTCCAGCTTAATGCGTCGAAGTGCTCCTTCGGACGCCGTCAAATTAAACTACTTGGTCACCTTGTTGACGCTGCTGGTGTCCAACCCGACCCCGACAAAGTCCGCGCTGTCCGCGAATTCCCGGTTCCACGTTCCACACAAGAAGTCCGCAGCTTTCTGGGGCTCTGCTCGTACTTCCGCCGTTTCGTCATCAACTTCGCGGAAATTGCTCGGCCACTCACGGATCTCCTCAGAAAAAACATGGCTTTCTCCTGGGGTGACGACCAAGAACATTCCTTTGCGTCGCTGATTTCCGCGCTCACATCACCACCTGTGTTGGCTCATTTTGACCCAACCGCTCGAAGAGAGCTTCGCACCGACGCAAGTGGCCATGGCATTGGTGCTATACTCGCTCAGATACAGAATGGCACAAACCGTGTGATAGCGTACGCTAGCCGCCTTCTGTCGCATTCGGAACGTAATTATTCCATTACCGAACGGGAGTGCCTAGCTCTCGTATGGGCTATCGCGAAATTCCGTCCGTACCTATACGGACGCCCGTTCCAAGTTATCACAGACCATCATGCCCTCTGCTGGCTGTCAACACTTAAGGATCCCACAGGAAGACTAGGCCGATGGGCATTACGATTGCAGGAGTACACGTTCTCGGTAGTGTACAAATCTGGCAAGTTGCACAGCGATGCCGACTGCTTATCACGACACCCTGTTGATCCACCCAACTTCACTGAGGTGGAAGCTGATGACTGCATCTTAGCCATCACTGACTTTCTGCAGGTGGCGGATGAACAACGCCGCGACCCATCGCTGCGCTCCATCATTGACCGCCTTCAGACCGGCGATACCGACCCTTCACTGAGCACGTTCTTGCTTCAAGACAACGTTTTGTACCGCCGCAACTTACACCCCGATGGCGCGGAACTTTTACTCGTCGTCCCGCGTCATCTGCGCAAGGACATCCTGCAAGAACTTCACGACGCGCCAACTTCTGGACATTTAGGCGTATCCAGAACCTATGACCGCGTTCGACGACGGGTATTCTGGAAGGGCCTTTATCGTTCAGTCCGCCGCTACGTCGCTGCGTGTGACCTGTGCCAGCGCCGAAAAAAGCCTACAACTCTCCCTGCCGGACGCCTTCAACCTATTGAAGTCCCAGCCGAGCCGTTTTATCGAGTGGGGTTGGACTTGCTAAGTCCCTTCCCAACTTCAACAACAGGTAATAAGTTGATTGCAGTAGCTACGGATTATGCTACTCGGTATGCTATCACTCGAGCGCTACCGACCAGCTGCGCGACGGACGTTGCAGATTTCCTTCTTTACGACATCATTCTCCAGCATGGCGCTCCTCGTCACTTACTCACAGATCGTGGTCGCTGCTTCCTGTCTCGTGTGGTTGACGACTTACTTCGATCTTGTGCTACTCGACACAACTTTGCGACTTCTTACCATCCTCAGACTAACGGGCTGACCGAACGCCTCAACCGCACACTGACGGACATGCTTTCCATGTACGTTTCTGAAGACCACAGCGATTGGGACATTGCCCTCCCGTTCGTCACCTTCGCCTACAACTCGTCGCGTCATGAAACTGCCGGCTACTCACCCTTTTATCTTCTCTTTGGCCGTGATCCCTTACTACCTTTCGACACCGTGCTTGCGCCTGACCCTCCATCCACCACTTCATACGCTCAAGATGCCATCACCCGTGCTCTCATCGCACGTACAGTAGCCCGCGCTCGGTTCTCGTCATCCCAGACTGCACAGAAGTCCCTCTATGACAGTCGACATAGGGATGCCTATTTTCCTCCGGGCTCTCTCGTTCTACTCTGGCTCCCATCTCGTCGTGTTCGCCTTTGCGAGAAGCTTCTGTCGCGATACGTTGGGCCCTACCGAGTCTTGCGCCAGGTGACACCTGTCACCTATGAAATTTCCCCGGCCACTAACTCATCGACTGCTACACCCAGAACTGACATCGTGCATGTTTCTCGCCTGAAGCCCTACAATGGTGACACGCCCTTCTAACCATAACAGGCACCGGGACGGTGCTTTGCCGACCGAGGTAATGTCACGGGTATGGAAAGGTCACTCTGGCACGGGCGCCGCATTGATACCGGATGGATGAAGACGACGACGACGACGTTGCTGCTGTGGGGCAGAGTCTGGAGCTGCTTTTGACCTGCGTTCCTGTGCACTGTGTGCAGTGTTAGCTCGACCAGTGCTTGCCGAATAAATAATCCCCGTAACAATATCAATGCACAGAGCGATGGACAGACAGCTAAAATAGACGCATAGTTGCTTAACTAGTTCTCTGTTTTGGACTGATGAACTTCTGAACCTATAGGTTTTTCTTTTTGTAGTTCTTTTTGTATTTAGCGAACCGTGGCTAGCGCACTTAGGATTTGTATAATGTAAGTGAGGCTTATAACTTGATGCGGGAAGATATCGTAAAATCGAAGCACAGGTTACAAATGTCAGCGTTAAATTAAGCATCTCACAGTAACGGCAGTAGTCAGTCGAATCAGCATAGAATTATATCAGATGACCTTTGGAAGAATGTTTCAGTGGAGATCACTGTTATCTGTCCAATACCGTTCCTTGCTTTAAACCTTAACCACAACATCACCTGTGTTCTAACGTCGCTTAGCGACGAACGTTCCGCCGAGAGGTCGCAATCGAGGCTGACGTACATTCGTGCGCCACGAACGCAGCCCAATTCTTGCCGGGCAGACTACTCTCGGTACGGTAGTAATAGGTTATTGTTGTTCGTTCGAGCCGGAGAAACAAGTGCCGGCCAGGGTTCAATGCACGTCGACACCCTAACCAGCCGCTGAAGTCGACGGGCTTTTGTTTTAACAGCCGAGCTATTTTAAGCTCGGATAAACTCCGCTAGTCACCAACAAAAACTATCGCCATCATGAACCGGCACGCGCTAACTTCGTCTTCTTCATTCTCTTCTTCATCTTCTGCTTCGCTGCCATAACACGTGCGCCCATTTCTACGGCGTGGGAACCAATAACTCTGATTGGCGAGAGATCGAGTACAGAGAGAGAAAGTGAGAGATATTGAAAGAGATAGAAAGATGTAGAGATAAGGAAAGCGAAGAAATAGAAAAAAAACACAGAAGGCGAGAGAATGGGAACAGAGAAAGATGGATAGAAGGAAAGGGAAGGAGGAGAAGAAAGCGAAAAAAGCATAGAAAGCACGAGAACGAGTACAGAGAGAGAAAGAATGAGGTAGAAAGAGAAAGAGAGAAATTGGGAGAGAGAAAGGAAATTAAAACAGAGAGGGATAGAAAAAGAAATAGAAAGAGGAAGCGAAAATTAGAGAGAAAACCAGAAAGAAATAGAAGAAAGACAAAGAAGGATAGAAAGACCGAGCAAGAGAAATATGGTAGGCACATCGCACGCGAAGTCCGGGTTGGGATCCCACACGGTGGTTAGTTATATATAGATATAGATAGCGGCAAGCTATCTTTTCGTCCACTTTTCTTTCTTCACATTTCATTTACTACTAAAAACATCCCCTATACTTTCCTTGGCATTATTGTCTGTTAGTTCCCATTAATATTGTGTATAACAAAGAAAACGAGCCCTTGAAATTAACACTTCTTTCCTTCATTCATAGCGAGGGCCTCGTTCTGGCAGACTTGATGCTTTCAGGTAGTATGCGAGGGATTATTGGTCAGCTACCAGCTCGTAATAAGTTCACGTGCTACATGACGCCAACAGGAAGAAAAAGAGTGTTCCACACTCGCCGTCATGGCTACTGGCGGCGCTGACTGACGCTCCCACGTTTAAATGTACATATATACCCTATAAAGTGGACGGGGGGATGGTCGCCGCGGTAGCTCAGTTGGTAGAGCATCGGACGCGTTATTCGAAGGTCGCAGGTTCGGTCCCTGCCCGCGGCAAGCTATCTTTTCGTCCACTTTTCTTTCTTCACATTTACCTTACATTTACTACTAAAAACATCCCCTATACTTTCCTTGGCATTATTGTCTGTTAGTTCCCATTACTATTGTGTATAACAAAGAAAACGAGCCCTTGAAATTAACACTTCTTTCCTTTATATATATATATATATATATATATATATATATCACGGAAAGACTCTTTGGGGTTGCCGTAAGACGGACAGGAAACTGACATACCCTTCTAAGATGCTTATTCTGCGACGCTTCGATCGCAGACGATCTTTATGAAAATGGGTCGTTATGAGGTATTGAACTGAGACCGGTTTCCGATTAAAACGCTGACAAAGAGATTTTTAAAGCGTATATCCTTTTCATTTCTTCTCTTCCTCACTCTATCTCTCTGTGAGATCCCACACGGGATCGCAGACACACACATATATATATATATATATATATATATATATATATATATATATATATATATATATATATATATATATATATATATATTACGCCATAATCTTCGTTATGTTCAGATGCTGACGTCTCGTCAACTACAGCGTCCATGCGCTCCATCACTTTCACATAAACTACTGCCTGTCTCTGGGGGTTGATGCAAGCGCTAACTGCCCCGCAGAGAGCCGGACTATTTCCGCTGACGCAAACTTCGCGTTCACTCGTCTCTCCTCGCGGCAGCCTGTGCCTAATTAATGCGACGCTCAGCATGTCTACTAAAACACGCTTCGGTGAACACTATGCTAGATACCCAGCAGGGCTGGATAGATGCGATCTGTGAGGCATACGACACGACAGGTGGATTTATTCTGAACCCCCTAGCGGAAAAAAGCCTTTCCTCTCCCTCCCCCCAGCCCTCTTCCACTAATCTGTTACTCCTCACGTAGAATCTCGTTCGAATAGCGATAGCGTCGAGAAGAGAGGGAGGGAGATGCATACCAGGATAGGATGATGCCGCCTCACCACTACCAGGCACTAAATCGATATGGTCCCGGGATCACTGCCCAATAGCGATACAAAGATAAACAGGTTGTCTCAGATTGCACCTACAAACGAGATGCCGCGGAATGCTTTCTATCGATCACATTGAGCCGTGATCAACACAAGTGCACACTCGAGAAACGTGCACACACAACGCACGCGCACAAACGCGAACAAACAAACAAGTAAACACAAACGCAAACAAACAAACAAAGAAAAAAAAACACGTCCTGTCTTGTGCTCCTCGTCGTACAGCGCCAGCCACATGATAAGCTCGCTTTAATCATCCCGACGTCGTCTGCTGTGCACTATCCAGACACGTCGTCTGCTATTCTCCGCTGCATGCTAAGCCTCCTGCTACTACGCCTCCACTCCCACACCTCCTTACCACCATATATAAACACATTAGCAGACCCCCCCCCCCCCCCCTTACCGCCCGCGTTACCTCTATCGTCCTCTAAGGGGTCATCAAGTGCGCTGCGTTCTCACACGGAGCACGTTTCTGAGCAGGGCAAAACCTGTACGCCATCTATCGACTTATCCCTTTATGTATATCTAGCAGTATGTGTAGGTATACACACAAACTCGACGGTCTAATGAAGGCCCTCTTAACAAGGTCTCCTTCTTGGCCCCTTAACCCTCCTTAATTAACGTCCTTCGGTGAGTCGACGAATCGTTCATTAGATAAACCACCGGTATATATATATATATATATATATATATATATATATATATATATATATATATATATATATATATATATATATATATATATATATATATATATATATATATATATATATATATCCGTCGGTGTAGAGATCGCAGAGGAGATGGAAGATTGCGGCGCGAGGTGGCGAAAGTGGCTGGAAGGTGGTTCGATATCGAATCATTTCTGGCTCGCTAATTAGAGCTTAGTGCCGTGCCCCCTGGTGTGTGCTATCGTTTCGGAGTAAATATATATTAAGGCGGGAGCCTTACATGCTTTACTGAACGAGAAAATTGACCGTCGCTGTCGCCGGCGTCGGCGTAAAGAAGTCTGATGCAAACGTCATTACGTCATGACTTTTTCTGAAGAGAACTTTTACTGTAGACGAGGCTTTTGCGTTCATTCTGGATCACACAGTAGAAATTCGCATTGCGTTGAAAGTGTTGAGATTGTAAGTTAAATGTTTTACATTTACGGCTATAATCTCGTGATCATTATCATCATCATCATCATCATCATCATCATTTTAAACTTAAGCCTTCCACGGGACGACGGCCTCTTATGCCTTCCGCAGGACGACGGCTTACGTGGTAATAAACTTCAAACTTCAACTTCAAACGATGAGCGCTGCAGAATGACAGGAAACGAGAAGGGGTGTCACAAGGGCCTTTCCTCTTGGTGCATACCCGTGTTCATCGCTTAATGCTTGTGGCTATGCGTTACCAACAAGGCCGAACACGTATTATAATGAGATCGCGTTTTCGTGGGTAAAATTAGTCTGGCTAACGCCACTTTATGTGCATACATCTGGGCTTGAAGTGCACACTGGAAAACGTTAGCCGTTGCAGCCTCGAAAGTTCTGCTGGGAAGCTGTCCTCCTTTTAACAGCGAAGGTATTTGGCAATTCATTCCTTGTAAATCGATCTAAAAATCTATCATCAAAAACGAGTATGTGATGCAGAAATTGGGCAAATCCTAATACTCACCGCTGGTCCACTAAAAATGAAGGCAATAGTTAGCCCAACAAATGGCTGCGAAGAAACGAGTATGTGCCAGAGAAAATTGGGTAGTTCCCACTACTCCCCACTGCTCCACTAAAATTTAAGAAGATAACAGTTAGCCCAACAAATGGCAGCGAAACGACGACGACCAGCCAAACACCCCGAGTACGTACAACGAGAGAATACTAAGGAACGGGAAAGGCAACGGCAGCTGCGAGAAGACCCGAAGCTACGAAAGGCCTACGCTAGCGACGACGACGTGACCATAGATCTATGATATCACGGCGATAAACAGGGTTAGTTGGTACGTGTCGAGTTGGATAAAAACCAGCGGGAAACACGAACCCAGTGACACGTCAGTGCACCTGCCTGGTAAGGAGATGGCCTTTCTAGACGCCGTGATAACGCGTTAAGATTTGGTTTGGTTTTGTTTTATATGACGCATGGCTGCTTCACCCACGCACGAAGCTGGTTGCCGGCGGGTATAAGATTGCGTTTCAAGCCTCCAGTGATCAGTTCTAAGTGCCAGCCTGTCCCGTCGTGTCCTTCCTTTGTGGTTCGTGTTTCCCGCTGGTTTTATCAAATTCGTAGATCTATGAGACTTGCGAACGCTTGGTTTCAGCGCGAGTTTCTGTCTCTGGAGTTTGGACATCCGTGTCGTGTCTCTGACTGTCTGTGGTTTAACTCGAACCCATCTGCGCTGAGAATCAAAAAAGAAACAACCTAGCATCACCTAGCTAAAGCCTAGCAACAGTCTAGAAGCAACCTAGAACCTGTATTCGAGTCATGTTTTCCTCGTCTTTGTGTTTTTAGCGCAGTTTTAGTCCTCATGAGTTTAAACCAACTTGCCCGACTTGGTGCTCTACTTCATTGCACTTAAGTGCTCAAAGCTTGAAAAAGCTAAACTGGACGATCCTGAAGACTAATCTGGTCGCTCCGAGGTTGCTTATAGTTCGTTGTTGGGGTTTAGCTAGGCGATGCTAGGTTGTTTCTACAGAAATAGATGTTCGAGCTAAAAAACAGGCGGTCACAAACACGACACGGATGTCCAAACTCCAGAGACAGAACCTCGCGCTGATACCAAGCGTTCGCACCTCTCATAGATCTACGGGCACGTCGCCTTTGGCGTAGGCCTTCCTTCGGCTCGCCGCCGTCGCTTCGCAGCCACATCTTGGCCTAACTGTTGCCTTCTTCATTTTTAGTGGACCAGTAGTGAGTAGTTGCATTTACCCAATTTCTCTGGCACATTACTATTTATGGCAATAGACAGCCCCGCCATGGTGGTCTAGTGGTTATGGCACTCGACTGCTGAGCCGAAAGTCGCGGGATCAAATCCCGGCCGCGGCGGCTGCATTTCCGGTGCAGGCGAAAATGTTTGAAGCCCGCGTACTTAGATTTAGGTGCACGTTACAGAACCCCAGGTGGTCGAAATTTCCGGAACCCTCCACTACGGCGTCTCTCATAATCATATCGTGGTTTTGGGACGTTAAACCCCAGATATTATTATTATAATCGACAGCTGTAGTTGTGCGTCCACAGCAGAGCTGCGGACGCATGCTGCGAGCCATTTCCAATGGCAACCTGCATCCGCTGAGCTCTTTCGGACGCACAACTAAAACGGTCTAACGATAGTTTTCTGATAGGGGGCACAGTGCCACATACCCGTTTGATGACGACAGTTTTCTTCATTTTTAGTGGACCAGTGGTGAGTAGTGGCACTTACCTAATTTCTGTGGCACACACCCGTTTATGATGATAGTTTTCGCGTTAGGCCGCACAAATAGAACACAAAGCTTTTTAACAATATTTAATACTAAAACGCATCTTAGGAGTAAAACATCAATAGAGACTGCGTGCGAACATGCGCAGTGCTATACATTGTAAATAAGGGATTGCTGTAACTTTTATATGGAAATGTATGCAACGCTGCTGTACTGGTTAGGTTTCGATCAAGCATATTCGAAACGGATGTGCCTTTAAAGTCGTAAGGTCGCCCCGTATGAGCAATGATCCGCAGCAATTCTTCAAAAGTGCGGCGTCATTTTCATTCGAGCGGCGGCACGGCGCTCAATTTGGCCAAGTGAAATATGAACTTCGAGTCGAGGCTTGTTCGTAAAATGCGAGGTTTATATTTCAAGGGCTTGCGCGCGGCTTCGTTTTAGTTTTTTTTTTTTTTACGTGTTAACGTTTACGTAATGTACCTAACCTTGTTGTCTCTTTCCCCAGCTGTGCTAGGTTAACGTCAAACAAAAGCGCTAGCGCCATTCGGGCAAGCTTTGGCTGGTCACATTCCACATCGTTTTCTGCATTCTAGGTTTTCCTTGACAGCTGATTACTATGCGTGAAGAAAAAAATAGGGTTGCCATCAGCTGCAGTTATGCGGTATCTAGTTATTAAGAAGGCGTTGCAAAGCCCCGCACGAATTGCGGTTTGCGAATAGATCACCATTTATTAAAGCGAATGCCTTAGATGCCTCATCAAACGCGCAGATAGACCGTCGGCGTCGGCGTCCCGCGGCGTCAGGGAAAAGACTATCATCACGTGATGACGCCACCATATGACGTCAGATTGACTTCACAGATCGCCAAATTTTGTGACGTCATTATGACCACATCATGACGTCACAGTGACGCCATGTGACGTAACGTCACATCATGACGTCATCACATGGCATTGTTACCTGGACAAAGATGGTCCCATCACGGAGACAATGCAAAACCAGGTGAGGTGTCTCTAATCTTGGAGGCAGTGCAAAACCCCGTTAGGTGCAGAAAGCTTTCGAAGGCTGACGGGCAGCATCAGTTCATCAACTGAGAAGAAAAAGAAGATGGCTTTCGCTTTCTAGCCGTGTTAAGCGAATGCATAAGGGAGCCTGTGAGTTTTTTTTTTCCTTTTACTTCCTTACGTAACGAAACAAAAAGACGTAAATTGTCGATTCCTACACTTCTTATACAATATTCTTAGCAGTAAAAGGATCTGCGAAGAATAAAGGCCGTGCATGAGATGAAACCCTTGTTGCTAGAAGCCGCCAGATGAGTAGATTTCTCGTAATTGTTCGCACGTGAAGATATCAATGACGTCTCAAGTGTCTTTTCCAGGAAATCGTTCGAGAATAGAGTGCACGTTTGACGCCATCCGTTCGCTCAGGAGACCTAGCTGTTGTGAAAGGTGAAAATGTATCCTCCTTTATTTCCTTCTTTCCTTAACTCTTATTCCAGTTCATTCAATCATTCATTCAATTTATGTTTACTCAATTTGATTAAATTGTTATTTTGTTTGTGTCTTTTTCATTCATTAGTTTCTTTCTTCCTGTTTTTGAATAGATTCTTTTGTTCATTCCTTCTTTCTTTCATTTGTTCGTTCATTTATTCACACCCTAAATCATTACCTTTCTTCTATTTCAATTGATTATTTTGTTTATTCCTTCCTTCGGTCACTCGTTGGTTTTTTTTTCTCTCTTCGAATTGATTCTTTCCTTCATTGCTTCCTTTGTTTATTCGCGTTTTCATTCATTCATCGCTTGAACTGGTTCGTTCATTCTTCTGTTAATTGATGCCTTCGTTAAGCCGTTGATTCTCTTTCTTCCTTCCTTTCTCTCTTTCTTTCTTTCTTCCTTTCCTTCTTCCTTTCTTCCCTCCTTCCTTTCTTTCTTTGTTCCTTCCTTTCTTTCTTTTGTTCTTCCTTTTCCTCTTTCTTCGTTCCTAACTTCCTTCCTCTCTTTCTTTCTTTCTTTCTTTCTTTCTTTCTTTCTTTCTTTCCTTTTTTCTTTATTCCTCCGTTTCTTCCTTCCTTCCATCCCTCCCTCCTTCCTTTCTTTCTTTCTTCATTACTTTCTCTCTTTCTTGTTTCTTTTGTTCTTTCTTTTTTCCTTCATTTCTTCCTTCCTTTCTCTCTTTCTTTTTTTCATTTTCATCTTTCTTTCTTTCTGTCTGTCTTGCTCCCTTTCTCTTTCTTTCTTCCTTTTCTTCTTTCTTTCTTCCTTCATTTCTTCCTTTCTTTCTTCCTTTTCTTCTTTCTCGCTTCCTTCATTTCTTCCTTTCTCTCTTTCTTACTTTCTTCCTTTTCTTCTTGCTTCCTTCCTTCCTTTGTCCCTTTCTTTCTTTCGTTCTTCCTTCCTTTCTCTCTCTTGTCGGTTCGTTTTCGTGGCCGCGCGATTCTCCTGTAAAGCGTGCATTCTCGCATGCAGGCTGTTGTGCAGGAGAAGACGAACTTCAAAGAATTGATGCAAACTGGAACAATGCGTGAGACGCACCTCGAACTCGAGAATTTCCGAGATAGCAATTTTGAGTGCACTTTTGATTGCGGAGGCCTTAACCGCATAAAGTCGTTCAATGGCTACTTCTCAATGACATCTATACACTGAATTGGTGAATTTGTGCGTATCAAACGTGCATCAAACGTGCATCAAACGTGCATCAAACGTGCATCAAACGTGCTGCTTACGTCACCGCGAAATTTCGGATACCATGATGCCGCGTAATGATTGGCGTGCTAAACGCAAAGCTTCCGCTAGTTACCATACTTTGTCATCTATTCGATGCCATTGTACTGTATATATGTGTAGCACGGGCATAGAGTGCAGTCAGTGTGAGTTCGGTCTGATATATATATATATATATATATATATATATATATATATATATATATATATATATATATATATATCCCTTTCAGTCACGGTGTGTACATTTGTACACATCAACTTCGGAGTCGCATCACGAACCGCGTGTTTCTTCAAATGGCCTGAAACTTAGTGTGCACATTCGTCCAGGCTTTCTGAGAGGATAAATAGCGGTCATTGAACTTCATTATGCAGCTTATTGCTGCAGATGATCACTTTGCTAGAGACACTGCCATGTTCGACGATCGTTCGACGCGCGACGTTCCAGGACCGACGTCAAGAGTATTTTTTTTCTTCGCTCGAAAAGCATACAACCAAAAAACAAACTGTACATTCATTTTGGGCATAATAGGTGATTCATTTTATGGAAGGATTGAAGCCGACTGATTGCAGAATAATTAGATATTTAATTACACGCTAATTAACATCAATTGCTGAAACTCGCACAAAACTACACATTCCTTCATTTGATTTCTTGGAATGTATTACTGAGTGCCTTGAAATCATGCCATGCAAATTTGATGCATTTGCAGACAGTGCATCATAATTCGTGACTGAAAGGGATATATATATATATATATATATATATATATATATATATATATATATATATATATATATATATATATCATTGTGTGCATGACTTCTGTTGTTCGCTTTGTCTTTCTATATTTTACGCGAACACAACAAGCTGTTAAAAAGAACAAAGTAAATAATACTAAGAAAAAAAGCATTTGGCGTTGGCGCTGCTTAAATTTCACGCTATCTTGTCGCTTTTGCGACGCGGAAAATTTCGACAGCGCGCCATTATCGGATTAGAACCGCTTCGACAGACGAATAGTTCAACGCACAACGGCGCTCTCGACTTTGCTCCTTTAAAGAAATAAAGAAGTAGAAGAAAAGAAGTTTTATGGCATGAGATGAGAGGGGGAGTTTTCCAACGATAATATAAGGTGACGCGTTGGGTACGAGATAAGAAAAGTCAAACAGAGCCTACTGCACGGCAACACGCGGCAGGGCAGAATGAAAACGTAGCGAAAGTCGGGATGACCTCGGATCCGCGCGCTGACGAAATAATTCTACATCAGTCCGTAACTCTGAGCACTGTTATACGTCCTCTATTTGCGAACGCCGCTGGACTGTGTGGGAGGGGGCGGGGGAGAGTGACGTTTCTGTCGCCCTGGTAACGTCACAAAGACCAATGGAAAGCCATTACTTTCGCCTACGCCCCCAGCCGCGTGAATTGGACCGAACGTCGCAGCGCAGCCCTTGGCTGACTTCGTATTCTCTAGCTGGCTGGCCTGTGGATGTTAACGCCGCTAGGAGCAGTCTTTCTTCTTTTTTGTTCCCTTTATTCACCGCACAGGGACGCCTTTGTTTCTTCTGAGGGCCGCCACTTCTAACTCTCGTCTCGCGTCCGCGCATTCCTGGCCCGAAAACCTCGACATCATAACCTCGCTCCCATCAGAGCCCTTAGCTCTTCCTAAGATCTTCCAGGAATGTGTCGCCTCCTCTACTAACGCCTCCTGTGGCAGTGTGCGAGGAGCAGATTGGCGAACATTTCCTCTTTGTCGTTTTCTGTTTTTCTTGTCGTGTGCTATGTTTAAGCCTCAGTGTTCCGTTGTCACTTTTCTGCGCTACTCCATATTATCGTCCTCTTTCTCTTAAGCTTACTTTTTTCCAGTCATCTTCTTTCTTGCTACCGTTGTATGCTTCTGCTCTCTCCTGTCATCTACTTCTTGTAAGCTGGCCTTATTCCTGCCGTCTGCTTCTTGTAAGCTTGCTTTATTCTCGTCGTCTTTTTCCTTTAAGCTCGCTTTATATTTTGTATTCTGCTTTCTTTAGGCGTCGATCTTCTGTTGCCTCTCTTACGTGCTACTATTCGTGTTCCTACGTTGTCTTGTAAGCTTTACTTTATGCTACCCACTTGCTTTCTTTTAGCTCATCGTCATTGTCAGCTATTCCCCGTCGCCACCTTCGGCTTCTCGTCCCACATGTCTCCCCCTTTAAGTCTCCCTGCTTTTCCCCCATTACATCTCTTCACGTCTGCCAAGTTGGCTTCACGTCGTCTGCTGCATCGTCTTCGGGTAGAAGTGACCGTTGCGTCTTCGCGCTAGGCCTTTATTGGAAGCCGTTGTTCCTCGGCCAGAAACATTTGTTTCGTTTGCTCTCTTTTCCCTTTAGTCTCGTCTCTTCAGCAACTACGTACTTAGTCCGTCTCGAGGCAAGCCTATGACGTTATTTCCCTTTCTTCTCATGCTTACTTGCCTACCAGAAATATTTTTTTTTCTTATTCGGGAACTGAAGACAGGGAGGTCGTTACATAGGTACGTTTACAAAACCTCAACCTCCGGATATTAGCTCACCTCCCCCCCCCCCCCCCCCGGATGAATCGTGTCGTAACGCCTACGTTCGGCGCTTCCTTTATAGCCCTACCCTGCCCTTTCTCTTCTTCTCTCCTCTCCTATCGCCTCTCCTTTTTAGACCACTCGATAAAGGTCGCATCGGGAGGCCATTAGGATCGCCTGCAACCATGCTACGTTTCTTCTACCAGCGTGCTCCTTATCTCCAAATACGGTGCAGTGTAGGCGGAGGTTACAAAAAAGCTCACTTCCGCCGAATATTCGCTTAGCGATTTCCAAAAGAGCCCCCTGGTGCATATTACCGATCGGCGATTACCTACGCGCCGGTTGTCTTGTCGGTTCTTGGATATTTATTGCTTAGGCTTTCACTTTGACGCAAAGATGGCGCTTCTATCAGGATGTCGTTTTTCGATAGGAAGTGATAACTTTATTCCGCTTCTACCTGTATTTATATATGCGCAACAGAGCCAAATGTACCCCGACCGTTCCAAATGTGTGCATTATGGCGCACACCAAGAAACAGCTCTCGGCGGTAGGAATATCTTCACAGAATTGCCATTTTCACGGGGCGATAAACATGGCATAAGAGTTCCATTACGATCACCTACCGCCCACTACAAGCACCTTCTGAATTCGTGATGCGCGATCTGCGTGCTTAATGTGACACGCAGACATGTGCAGTACATCCAAAGCAAAGCCTTCGCGATTTAGACTGCTTTGGAGTGTAGAAACATAGACGTGGTTATCATCTAAGAGGTCGACTGTGTTCAACGATTGTGGCTGCGCATGATATTCTTAAGCAGGCCAGTAACGAATCGGTTATTAAAAATTTCCGCATTTGTCCCGTGGCGTCGTTGCATAGACGACAGTTCGTTTTTAACCTCCGCTGCGCTGCAGTGTACTATGAAAAAATGTTGCAGCTTTTCCTGCCCACTTTGATAGGGGCCTCTAGACGACTAACATATGTCGAAGCTATGGAAGCCTTGTTTCTTCCGCAATAACCCTATACGCTGTGAGCTGGTCCCTACAGACGATTGCCGCGTGGTACTTTTGATGACATGGCAATCCAGAATTGTAAATTGCAGTTTCAGCTAGCTAAGGAATAGAGGGAGCCCGCTTTGGCTACCACAGTGAGGTGGTTGAAAAGTGGGTCATCCTAGCGATGTTTTCAACTCAGGCGATTGCAAGAAAACTGGCACGAAACCACATCCTTTCATTTTGTCTGATTTAACATTTCTTTTCACGTCCGGCGATCTTCGTCTTCATCACGATCGTCATAATCATCGTGCGTGGAGTGTATTTAAGCGTGTACAGATCTACAAATGCTTTGTTCTGCTCGGTGTTTAAGAAAAGCCCAAAAATAAGCGCCTTATTGTCAGGAAGATTATTTAAGCGTTTCTTCTTCTTGTTCATCATCAGCGTTACCATTGTCATTGTCATCGCTATGGTTCATGCAATATGGGCTTAAGCGTGTACAGATGTACAAACCCTTTGTTCGACTCTGTGTTCTAAAAAAGATCACAGATAAGGCTTAGTGCCCTATTGCTAAGCTTGGAAGAATGTTCAAACATTTCTGCTTCATCTTTATCATCAGCGTTACAATTGTTGTTTACCTCCCTAAGGCGCACGCAATCTATAGTTAAGCGTTGACATGTGTCTAAAATTTTCCACTTGGCATTTAAAAAAAAAGCTTTTGAAGTCGTGCGTCTTTCTTTTTCTTAGAAATAGATGTAAACGTTTAACACAAGCTTTAAACCAGTCCGATGTCAACATTATCAAATATTCAGTTTCTTATCTGTGCTACTAAACAATTTCGATTCCTTTTTAAACAACTGGAAGCCGATTTACTGGGGCGTTACGGCCTTTACGGTTGCTGGCCCTTCAAAAGGAACTTGTTTACCGGCGACACGGTAATTGCATTTCTTTTTTGTTCTTTCATTCTACATTTAAAGAATGGCAACATGTTAATGTTCCTCTCTGAACCTTAGTAATGTAATCAGCCCGATCGCGTACCGAAGTGTTCCGTTTTCCCTTGCTGAAATAAACACCGTGTGTTTAAAACAAACTCATTAATTCTGTGCCGTGCTATTTCTTTGATTATACTTCGCGCGCTTTACCTTTTACCTGAAGTCGGAATTTCAATTGAAGAGAATGGCGAACAAATGTTCCCGTTTTCCTTGACTGTCTTTCTGTATCTGTCAAAAAATATAAAGGCAGCAGAAGCAACAGTCGCCCGAGGCACGGTGCGGATTTAAATTGTTAAAATGGTTGTCGGTATTCAGTTCTAGTACACTATATATAAACCTTTTGTTGTCGGGGCGCCGCCGGAAGACCGTGAATTAACAGTTAACCCGTCCCCCTGCACGCCTCCATTTCAATTCAAAAGGGCATTTACGCTTGAGTTCTGCAACCCGCTTTTAGGAAAATCTGGTTTCCTTGTTGTTCTGCTTTTGTGTTGTTGTTTTTTAATCCTCAAACTAAGCTTGAACAAAACTGTTAACAAAACGGATCTACGGCTATCAAATTTGAGAATAGTGACCATCTAGTGTTCTTCCTTTTTTCTTCTTTTTTTTTGACAGTCCTCAAACTGACCCTGAATAAAACGGTGATTTGTTCCGAAATCTTTCAGAAACTTCGGCTCGCAAACTTTTCAATAGTGACCGTAAAGCAGGCAAACTTTTGTGAACAGCGCTTAAACGCTACGCGCGCATGCGCGATTGAAGGGTTGTCTGCTTTTTTGGAACAGCTTGGTAGCAGACGATGTTGCCGAAATAATTGAGAGGAATGTCTAAGCGTTCTCCTGTAAGCAGACAACAGGTAGGGGTTTACCGTCTGTTTCCTAATTGTGTAGGCCGGCGATACTGTGACGTTTGTTTCGTACACAGTATCGACGTACGTGTTATCTTAGTTAATGAAACAACGATATTGCAGTAGGATACTCTGTGTATTAAGTGCGGAGCACTTTAGGGGCCCGGGCTCTCGTATGCTGTCGTCGTCTCATGTAACTTGGCGTAACACTGGCAAAACCACGTATAGCATAGCCATCTGTAGCACACTGAGCGCGCTCGCGCCAAGAGGTCTTCTTCCTCTTGTTCTTCGAGCGCCTTGATGATGATATCAAGTGCGCAGCACTTTAGGGACCCGGGCTGTCATATGTTATCGTGCCTTGGCGTAACGCAGGCAAAACCACATATAAAGATAGAAAAAGAGCGGAAGAAAGCGAGAACTACAAGGACAAAATCTGAAGAAAATTAAAAATAAGAAATAAATAGAGAAAAAAAGGACAGAAAAACTGGAAAAGAGAGGCAGAAAGAAAGAGAAAATTGAAGAGAAACAATGAAAACTACTCAGCCCCGCACTTCCTTCAGGCTTGGCAGCACTTGTGCAAAACTGCCTTAATTTTTTTTTGGTTTTGTGTTTTGGTTTAGTGTGTTTGCCTTTCGCCTAAGAGTTGTGGTAGGTTAGTCTCGCGTGTTTGTCTTCCACACAGGAGTTTCTGCGTATCCGTTTTCGGTGTTTGTCTTACCTCTAGGAGCGCTGCAATGTCGCTATGGTGCCTTGTACCCGCATAAGTTGTATGAGGCATATTGCTGTTGTAATGTTGCATGCCGAAAAAGACGTCACGCTGCAGTCTTTCTTGTTTTTATTTTTTAGCGCTTCATTGGCTTCGTATTGTGGCCTCGCGTGATTTTTTAGAGTAGCACACAGCGGGAGCCGATCACAGAGGCCACGTTTACAACGGCGCAATCCAAGCGCGAGACGCGCGGACTTACAAATTTGGCTGACTGAACATCTTGCATCGGTTCCACAGCGCTGCACCAGATTTACGAAACGGAATATAGGTCCTCCAACGGACCCGCATAGCTCGAAGCTGTAATAATTATAATAGTTGTAGTTTTACATCCAAAAACCACGATACGTTTATGAGGGACGTCGTAGTGGAGAGCTCTGGAAATTTTGGCCTCCTGGGGTTCCTTAACCTGCATGCAAACTTAGGTACACGGGCCTCATGTATTTTCGCCTCCGTTTAAAATGCGGCCTCCGGCGCCGGGATTCGATCCTGTGACCTTCGGGTCAGCGGTCAAGCACCGTTTGACTCTCTTTTTATACATGTGAGAGTCACATGCGTAGCATTTCCTTTAGAGATGCACTTGACTCTCTTTAGGAGAGTCGTTTATTGACTCTCTTTTTGAAAGTCGTGCGTCCCACGACTCTTCTAAAGAAGTTCAACGTATCTCTTTAAAGGGAGTGCAACACACGTAACTCTCACATGTACAAAAAATACACACGGTTCTTAAAGCGATATATGAAAATACCCTGAGGCGCGTACCACTGCATCTCTCTCCACACACACACACACACTGCAACGCACAACGTCCGTAACGTCCTGGTAGTACTGCACGAATCTGGCGTGGCCGGAACTGCGATGGCCGTTCCGTGTGCAATCGCTTTAAAAGGACACCCTTTCGGCACTGCTGTGCGATCCGACCCCGGCCCAGGCAGTTGTTCTTTTGTTTCCGCAGAACCCCAGCCCCTTCCCCAACTTTTTTGTGCTTATTTTTCCGGAATGACTTCCAGCGCGAACTTTCTGAAGCACTACGTGGTTCTGGAAACATAATCGCGGGGCCGAGAACCTTCGCTTGGCTGGCTTCGCTTAATGGGCCTATAGTTTCCTTTTTTTTTCGTCGTGACTGCTTCGCCCACGAATTCCGCTGTACGTATATCTCGCGAACTTGTACTATAAGTAAAACAAGCAATCGGGCCCTGTAATTCTGATTCTGTTGGAAGAGACTGAAAAAAAAATGATAAAAAGATAACAAAAGCTAATTACGACGCTTTTTGGCAGTTCCTCTCGTATCGCATTTGCGGTGTTTCACCGTTTTCTTCCTGTCAGTATATCGCGCATCCGCAGCTTGCGGGGCAGGCTGTTTTGTTATCTTGACTTTACGGGCTACCGGAAAGTTTTGCGGCTATAACAGCGCGCCGATTATAATAGGCAAAAATTCGGTAGAGTCGACGATTGATGACGACTCCGCACTCCAACGTTCGTGGCTAATCACTTTACTCGAACGCTCTGAAACCTTCGAAAGCATTCTGCACGTGACGTGGATTTGCATTTCCTCCATCGGAGGTACTGCAAGCTTTCTGCATCGCACCAGGTTTTGCATTGCTTCGTTGTGACAGTACAGTGACTACGTTCATGTGATGCCTTGAGACAGTGCTATTGTCATGACTTTATGGTGTAGTTAGAGTCTTTCCGTCTCTTTCGTTATTTTGCACCCCCTTTGCCTCTACCAAAGTACAGGGTGGCCAACTTGAGATTTACCCTGGTTAACATTCCTGTCTTTCCTCTAACTTTTTCACTTTCTCTCCGTGGTCGGCCCACCTCTGACGTGGCGACTATGTCGTGTGATGACGTCACAAATTTTGGCGATCTGTGGCGTTATTGCCACGCGCTCTCCCTTTTGTATTTCAATGCAACCGCTCCGTTGCACGTATAACCACTGCCTTTCGGAAACCACGCCTGGACGTTTGGCAACCTTCCACATCATTTTAAATTCGTCGGATAGGTTTGAGCGCGCAAACGCGAACAGTTGAGTTCATTCTGGAACTAGCACGGCCGCCAGCGATGAGACTCTAATGTTCGATGCCGTATGTATCAACGCGGACGCGCCTAACCGCAAATCAGATTACTCGACTGCCGACGCTGTTCACGCCGCTATCAGTGTGCAGCTCGACTAGCTTGTTCTTGACCTTTCATTTACCGGGCACAGCTTCGCTCAAAAAAAGTTTTTCTTCTTGAGCACACCGACTGCTGATTTTATCAACGTCACGACGATGTGACATTATTATGGCGTCATATGGTGACGACGTGATAATTTTTTGCATCACTCGCGTTGACGCCGCCAACGCCGACGGCCACTTTTCTTTTTTGATGAGGCCTCTGGGGATTTCGCTTTAATAAAAAATGAAAGCATTCCATGTGGTAAACACTGATCAGGAGTCTCCTGCTATGACACGTCTCATCATTTTGTCGGGATGCGGCACGTAAAACCCTGGAAAATATCAACTCCTCGCTTGAGGTCTTTCGCAATCGCTGTGACTACAGCCAAGCAGTCACAACACGCGAGAACTGTCGAAAGATGGGAGTCAAGGAACAAGCCCTTTGGAAGGATTCTTTAAAACATGATTTGTTCTCAGATTACTGCGCATGCACTTGTGCAGCCCACTACTCCATTGAACAAACCCTGTAGTGGTCTGCAGTAAACAATGTCACCACCGAGTGAAGCTCGACTCCTCATACAAGTGAGGATTCGCTTTAATCAACGCATTCGTACTAAACGCTAAACGCAACGCACGGAAAGTAGCAGTTGAGGACGACGGCTGACCGCGAGGACGCCCAGGAGATTACTCCGCCAGGAAAAAGGCCTCTCTTCAGTATAATTGTGTAGTGGCACGAATTTTCGAACGTTGAGATTGCTCTGCCATGTAAATCTTCTGTGCACAGAGACGGCTCTGCGCAAGTAAATGCGAAGCGCAGTAAATGGTCATAAGATACTTTATTTGACATTAAAGTCTATTTTCGCATGACTCAACTACTAACATTGATACTAGCGTGACGGCAGGCTACGGTGTCAGTTCTGGTGACCTCATGCTCCATTATGGCTAGACGTGACGACATCTTGTACCAAACATTCAAAATGGCCGCTTGTGCATCACCAACGGCGCCAGGAACGGAGCAGCCGTGGAAACGTCACGATATATTGGGCTAGCACGTGATCGAGATGGTCATACTATGTTGTGACGTAAGGATACAGTAGGAACCGAAACTAGCTGGTAAAACATACTGTAATTACTTTTTCAGTGCGCATTCACGCTCGTCAGTACATTTTCTGGGATCTTGAGGGTTTGGCCTTTCATTTGGCGCCAAAGAAACGATAAGTGAAAATTTTCGTGTCAGTACCCTGTCAATATCTTCCGATGAGACCAGCTGCAACCACTGCGTGTGGTGTCACGCGATGACGTCATCATGTGAAGCCACGTTATTTGACTTCGTAGAGAGACCTGATGAGGTCACAAATGTTGGCGACTTGTGACGTCATGAGGGCTTGATACGCTGACGTGGTCACGTGATTTTTTTGCATCACGTGTGCTAAAGCTGCTGACGGTCACTCTTCACGTTTGGTGAGGCATCTAAGGTTTTCGCCTTAATACTGAAATAGTCCTTTGGATGGATTCGCTGAAGCGTCCTTTGTTCTTGAAGTACATGCACTTGTACAGTTCATTACTCCACTGAGCGAACCCTATTATGACCCATCTTAGAGTTAGTACAGGCTCTGGAGGGAAAAGCTGGGCCGAAAGAGCGCCGACCACAACAACACCGCCATTACGCTACAGTTGTCATGGTTGCCTTTGCAATTACTTAAAGATCGGCTAAAATTAGCGCTAGTCAATCTTAGTAATACTGGCAATATAAATCAAACATGGGCACATTGATGAATTAGAAACACGCAGGCAGCGTTTAGTGTTCATTTAGAAGATTTCTAGGAAATATTTAAGGCCATTTAGGCAATTTACTGTGCGCGGAACTCGCTGCGCAGAAAGGTGCGTTTGCTGGCGCTTTTGCTATATGGCGCCAGCGCACTTACTTGAGTTTCAGATCTTGGCCGATTGCGCGTCTTCGACTGAGTTGCGCGAGTCGCGGTGAGTCGTCGTGTGCGCTTTCTGTTGACACGTACTTACACCTCTACTTCACGTGAGCTCACTTGCATTAATTACGATGAACACTGAATACCACCGTCAGGTATAGCGCGCTTCTCAGGGGCTGGTAACGTTCGCACGGTAGGGTAATAGCGGCAATGGCGGTGCCCTCGTGGCCGGAGATTCTAATGCGTGGGCGCTGTGAGGAGCTTTTCCTCTAGTGTCTGCACTACCTCTATGTGTCCCGTAGTAAGCAGTTTAACCGCCTAAGCGAGGCCCCACTCCTAATACAACCAGAGATTCGTTTTAATCAAAGCGTTTGTACCGAACGCTACACGCAGCGAATGGATATGTAGCCCTTGAGTATGACGACGAAGCCCTCCAGGGAATCGCGCCGCCAGGAAAAAGGCTTCTCTTCAGATTAAACGTTTCCGATGAGACCACGTACAAACATTGTGTTTGTGTGGTGCGGCACAACGTGGGTATCCAGTGTCCGATTATGCGGTGCTGCCCGATTGGTGATACGCACAAGGACCTTACTCGCTGCAGTCTTACTGCTTCCCTTTGAATCAGTCCGATTGAGATCAGCATCGATGGGGAAAGGATCCAGTTTCTTCGAAATGATTTTTCTTTTTTGCCCTTTCAACACATTGCCCTCCTCCTTAAACTCCTCTCTTAAACTTTAACGCGACAGCGTTAAAGAGCTCGTTTCGCAGGTATTCCGGTGTCAGCGTCAGCGTCGGCGTCGGCGTCGTTGGTTGTAAGCGTAAAATAAAACAAAAGATGCGAATAAACAATAAAAATCTTCGGTTCGAGTGAGAATCGAACCAGTGCCTTCGCATGGCAAGCAAGTGTTCCACTACAAAGCCACGCCATTGCTTGAAACTGCTTCGAAAAAAAAACTATATGAACGCCATGTAGCGGAAGGATTCTCCTTAAAACACGTAATAATGCGCGACAGAAGCGTAGAATCACCACACCCGGCGCCAAAACGTGTGAATTGCGCGACGAGTGGGTTTTTGAAAAACCCAGCCACTGCAAAGCGCTAAGACATATTTAATCATCTTCAACAGTAAAAGCATCAACCAAGGGAACAGCTGCGTAGGATTGCATGTTGTCTTATGACGCGTAGTGAGCCCTTCGCTGATTCGCAAAAAGGAAGAATCGTGGAGTAGTGGGCACTTAAACAATTGTACTGGCAGTAGACAATCGAGGATAGCTTGAAAGGGCCAATGTTACGCGCATAGTCGTTCGTTTCCTTACGGCACAGTTAGGCTTGCACCGAGAACCGAAACTAGGCTAACAGTTGAGAAGGCCATGCGCACGGGGCCCGATTACGCTATCGAATTCTTCTTTTGAAGGCGAAGCTCAAGCGTCCTCCAAGTATTTATTTATTTATTTATTTATTTATTGAAAGATCAGGTGCCCTTCCTCTCTCGGGAAAACAACGGGAGCAAGCGAGACATGGCCTGTGCGTTCATCACCTGCCACTTCTGTTTCTTTCTTTCTTTCTTTCTTTCTTTCTTTCTTTCTCTTTCTTTCTTTCTTTGTTTCTTTCTTTCTTTCTTTCTTTCTTCCTTCCTTCCTTTCTTTTCTTCCTTCTTTCTTTCTTTCTTTCCTTCTTTATTTATTTATTTGTTTGTTTATTTGTTTATTTATTTCGCATTGCGCAATACTCCTTCCTCACCGTTTCCTTCCTCCATGGCGGTAGCGGGACCTTCATCCACGCGCTTATCAGAGCAACACTTCTGTTGCCACAGGCAACAACGACGGGCATGCGTTCATGTCGGTGCAACAATCAAAATGTGGCAGCGTGAAATGGAAAGTGACCTCGTCAAAACATCGCATTGCCTTAAGGGCAACGGCTGACCGCCGAGAAGTCCACGATCTAGAGAGCATCGGTTATTGGAAAACTGCGCACACGAATACACATGCGACCCGCGCGCGCCCCTTCGAGGGGCTCATTTGTGTACACCCACACTTAGTTACGCCGGGTTTCGACGAACTATGCCGCTACCACCAGTGAAATCTCTAACTTACGCACGCTTCGCTAAAAAAAGGCTAGCGAATACCGGTTCGACAGGACGAAGGCGACACATTT
Organism: Rhipicephalus sanguineus; assembly: GCF_013339695.2. NCBI lineage: Eukaryota > Metazoa > Arthropoda > Arachnida > Ixodida > Ixodidae > Rhipicephalus > Rhipicephalus sanguineus. Next base: position 149,482,738 of record NC_051182.1, read on the forward strand.
TTATCTGACTTGTGGCGACGAAGATAGAATATGAGTGTGGAAACTACGCCTTATCGTATCTTGTTTCTGTGATTTTGTGCGCATCAATATAGGAACGTACGTTACGAATCAATGTTAACGTCATGTACTGTACGATTGAATTCTTCGGAACGTTGCCAACGTGATCCTTTGAGAAAACCCACAGTGTTGTCTGTAGCCGCTAGGAAGGTTTTGGCAAATCTGATGTCGGTGAAATTACTTTGAGACTTCGGCTCCAGTGGCACAAGGAGTATGATTTCGTTTATATTGCTTACAAATCCTCCAAAGGCAGAGTAGATTGTACTCTAAATTGCCATTTTTAAAGGTGTAACCATATCTACGCCTACTAAGCAAGACAACTGACCGGCCCCATCTTGCGTATAACGGTGCCGCTATAGAGAAAGTGTCCCACGGTTTCTTGCACATTTGCCTAAGGCAGCAAAGAAAGGCGATATCATATCTTCGGCTCTGTCGACTGTATTGACTATTAAGGCGAAAGCCTTCGATGCCTCATAACACGCGAAAATTGACCGTCGGTGTCGGCGTCACCGCGAGTGATGCAAACGAGCATTATCACGTGATGACGTCCGCGTGTGACATTACAATAACGTCACAGATAGCCAAAAATTTGGGACATCACCACGACGTCACTTCACGTACGTCACGTAATGACGTCATCACACAGCATCTTCGCTTGGTCAAAGCTGGGCTGATCCCGGAGGCTGTGAAAAACGGGTGAGGTGCAGGTGGCTTTCAATGCCTGCGATCCTGGAGGCAAGGCTGTGCCACCTTAAGTGCACAAGAAGAAGATTTTCAATGAATGGAAAGGAGGAGAGGTCGGCCTTGAAAGCGGGTTTCTAGCCTGCTACTCCTGCGGGGGTAAGGGAAAAATGGAGCGAAAGAGGTAGGTATGACTATGGTATGGCACAATGAGTCACTGTACACTCTGTCCTGCACGGAGACAGGACACGCGCGAAAGTCTTTATACCGCGCATGCTCCAAAGACGAGCATCTAAACCTGTCTCGCTTAGAAGGCACTTTAAACTCCGTTGGGCGTGGTCTGCATGTTCCCAAGCACCCAAAAGCTTCTCCTCCGAAAAGGGTCGGGTGTCCAGACGATCCACGACGCACTTAAGCGACTGCCTTTCGCTGCACAAAACTTTCGGAAGGGGGCGGAGGAGGATCAATATACAGTATTTACTCGAATGTAACGCGAGCTTCTTTCCGGGTTTTTGCTTCCAGGTTTTTGCTACGCTCGCGTTACAATCGAATACCGAGATAAGTATTTTTTTTTCTTCCTGGACGCAATGACAATCACCCCTCGCGTTGCAATCGTGGGCGCGTTACAGTCGAGTAAATACGGTAGAATCGACTGAGAAGGAGAAGAAGAAGATGGCTTTGGCCTTCGAGTCGTCTTAGGCAAATGCACGAGGGACCCTGTGAGTTTTACCGTGTTATTCGTCAGACGTTTCTTTCATTACGGGAAAATGCTTAATGGCGGGCAATAAGACCGAGCTTAAACAGGCATCCGCGGGCTTCGAGGTTGGTCGTCATTTGGGGCAATGCAGAATACGTCGGCGCAATGAACATTCGGACGCGAGACATTAATTCTCCGGGATTTGCATGTTTAGAACTTTATGCTGTATAGGAGACGAGGTACGCCGCGGGCGGTGCAGATAATGGGCGTGTTGTTTTTATATTTAGGGGCGCCTACGGATTAAGCGCGTGCGCCGTACCACGTTATTGAATCGGAACGACAGCGGTGGGATTCGCTTTCCCTGCAAATGGGGGGAAATCGTCATTGCGAACGGCGGCACTTCGAACTTTTTTACACGTTTTCTTCACTGTTTGGGCTTTCTTGCACTGGTGTTTTCCACCGTTTTAGCGCGGCCGAATAAAAAGAAAGACGGGGCCACAGTGGTCGTTTCCGGAACCTTAATTGCCACCTAATTATTAAAACACTTTCATTTGCAAATCGCCGCCTCGGGGCAGTGTTGCGCACAGTGGTCAGAGATGGGAAAGATACGCTCCTCAAAGGGACGTACGAAGTTATACCATTGGATATATGTTAGAAATGTGAACGTTTTTATTGCGGTAACTTCGAGATATCGGCGTCTACTTCAAAACAAAATAGCGGACCTACGTTTATAAGAAGTAATCCAAAAAGCCGTACTTTACGTGACTGGGAAGATAGAAATGATACTTATTTTAATAATTATTATTTACTGAGGTTTTACGCCCCGAAACCACGATATCATTATGAGGGACGCTGTAGTGGCGGGCTCAGGAAATTTCGACCATCTCGGTTTCTTTAACGTACTCCTAAATCTCAGTACACGGGCCTGAAGCATTTCCGCCTCCATCGAAAATGCGGCCACCGCGGCCGGGATTCCATCCCACGACCTTCGGGTCACCAGTCGAGTACCATAACCACTACACCACAGCGTCGGTTGTAAGTGTTATATATTTTGGTGAGATACATTTTGTAATATGGAAGTGGGGTTTCAAAAGCAGGTTTTGAGATAGCTGAAAAAAAAAGAAAAAATGCTTATGCAGCGGAAATCGTAAAAAGGTGTGACGTCTGGTGGTGTAAACTATAGAACAAAGTTAATCCTTTTCAATTATTTACCCTTAAAGGGACACTAAAGAGCAAAACGATTTTTCTCGCATTAGTTAAGTAGTCACCCACGATACCAAAAACACCACGCTTGCTGCGAGAAGACTCTTAATAAGCGAGAAAACGCGCAAAAACAAAATACAGGTGGCGACGCCACCTTGGAATTCCCGCACCATTTGCCGTGACGTCACATATATTTGACGGCGCCTGCTTGGGCCTACGTAGTTCCTAATTGGTTAAATCGAAGTACATTGTCCTTTGAGGGGGCCAGAGACTTGACATAACGACATTGTGGAAATTTCGTCGAGCCAGTGGCGCCAAAATACGTTAAATGCTCTTTGAAATCTATTACGTCACGAATTACAAAGTTAGGCGCGAAATTTAAAAATGATACTTTGAACTTGGTTTTCACCTCTAATAATAAACCTATGGTGGTGAAATAATCTACACAAGAGTTCTCCGAGCACTCTTTATCAATCTAAACCAATTCATTGTTTCTCTTTAGTGTCCCTTTAAAAACATCCCATGTGGATCAATAAATAAAGGTCGGGGTTTGTAACAAATGGTAACCGCGGGTCACTAGGATAATACACATATTGCAAAAACAGGTAAAAACAAAATATACACGAAAATAAAAAAAGCCGATCAACTCGATAGGAAAGGTTGATAGTAAATCATGAAAATTGTAACAGTCTACAGTGCTCCCTTTAGGGGCGAAGCACTTCAGGGTCTCGGCTTGTCGGCGGTGCATCGTCGTCTGCTGTCGCCGCGTGCATCGTCGTGACCCATTTGCTTGCTTGCGTCGTCGTCGTGTCCTGTCCACTTGCTTGAGTGCAAGAGAGGGCGCTACCGCCTCTGCAATCACCGTGTGGCGAGAGCGAGCGCGCGTTGACTATACTCTCTCTGCGATGAACGCTGAACTAATAGTTCTCGAGGAACGAGAACGCGCCCTCGCCCGCGAGAGACAACGCCGACGCAGGCAGCGTCTGCTAGCGAGTTTGTTCATCGAAAAAACCGACTGCTCACTCTGCACAACCAGCCACCCCGTATATATCTTGACCTGCAATGTAGTGCCGCTGGGAGATTTCTCTTGTGCGTAGTTGAACAATAAAGTTTCACAGCGTGCACGTTAACTAAAAGCGGACTGCGGGTCACTGTGTCTAATCTCTCTTCTGTCTCTCGTTGCCCATTAGCAGCGATTTTGCTGTGGGAAACACCGGCGCACACTGCATGCTTCGCCCCTCCACAGGTTTCACGTTAGTAGAGCTGAAACACCCTTCCCTACATGCTTCGCCCATCCCCAAATTTTTTGAATTTCCATAAGCTCGTAAAGGAGCCAATACAAACTAATATGGTGCAGAGCACAATAAAAATGAGCAATGAATGAATGAATGAATGAATGAATGAATGAATGAATGAATGAATGAATGAATGAATGAATGAATGAATGAAAACAACTTTTATTAGGTCCAGCAGGGCGCGACAACGTACTGTCTCTTATACTGAAGAGTACACATTTTATTATTTTTTTAGTAATATCGATAAGGTTTCTCTCTTCTTCAATTCTTCTCTTAACAGCAAAGCTGTTTAGGTTGACCATTATTTGTGCAGCCTATCAGAAAAACTCTCATCGTCAACGATGATGTGCCACAGAAATTGCGCAAATCCCACTACTCACCACTGGTCCACCTAAAATGAAGGGGGCAAGAATTAGCCCAACAAACGGCTATCATCACGGGTATGTGCCACAGAAATGGGGCTAATCCCACTAGCCACCGCTGGTTCGCTAAGAAAGAAGAGAGAAATCACAGAAAGAAAGATAAATAATGGGAATAAAGACATAAAAAGATAGCAAGACTGAGAAAGAGAGAGAAACACAGGAACAGAAAGAAAGAAGCAGAGACAGAAAGACAGAAAAGATAGAAAGATCAAGAGAGAAATGAAGAGAAAGACAGAGAAATAAAAGCAGAGAGAAAGAAAGGGAAGAAAGAGAAATAAAGATAAAGAGAGCGAGAAAGAGAAAGAAATAGAAATGAAGAAATATAAAGAAAGAGATACAAAATAGAGATACAAGAAACAAAGAGAAAGAGCAAGAAAGAAAAGAAAGAAAAAATTATGAGATACAAAGAAGGCCAGCCAGCTGCGCTTTTCCTTGAGGCCTGGCTCGGCTAGTGCGAAGCTGCTATACTAGGGACCGGGAAAGGCAATGGCGGCTACGAGAAGAGCCCGAAGCGATGGAAGCCCTACGCTAAGGATGACGTGCCCATAGATCTATGAGAGGTGCGAACACTCGTTCACTGGAGCTTGGACATCCATGTCGTGAATAACCTAGCTAAAGCCTAGCGACAACCTAGAAGCAACCAGATTAGACGTCAGAATCGTCCAGTGTCGCTGTTTCACTCCTTGCGCGACTTTAGTGCAAGCTTCCTCATTATTTTCCTTTTTGGTTTAAGATGAAACGAAAAGAAACCGAACCACGAAAGTCTTCGTGATTAGGGACAAATGGAGTGGTAAGAAGCTTAAAGGCTTTCTTCCTCTTCTTACGAAAAAAGCAAAAAGTAATATTTTTTCCGCGCCAATGGCCCATACAGGTGCGTGTTTCATAGCTTTTCGCAGTCAACGATCTGTAAGTAAGCTGCAAGAAAAATAAGAGACGAGAAATGGAATGCTTTTAGGATTCATGAACGCGAAAAAGAAAGAAAGAAAGAAAGAAAGAAAGAAAGAAAGAAAGAAAGAAAGAAAGAAAGAAAGAAAGAAAGAAAGAAAAGAAAGAAAGAAAGAAAGAAAGAAAGAAAGAAAGAAAGAAAGAAAGAAAGCGGCAAGAAGCAACCGCGAAATGCATGCGAAGAAATCTTTCTTCCCTATTTTGCAATCCCTACGGCGTGGATTGTAATGGTAAGTTGGCTCTCTCTTTCATTTTTGCCTTGGGATATGATTGTTTTATTTGCTCGCGGAATTTCAATAAATGCTCTTTGGTTCAGCCTATACTTCCCATTTCTTCATCACAATTAACTTGAAGCGTATATAATCCCCCAAAGCTCGGGCAATCCATGGATCCAATTCAATCAAATTAATCGCACGCATGATATTCTCGTGATTACCGAAGCACGAGAAAATATTACTGAAGTTATTCACACACACACACACATATCAGAGCTGTGACATATATATATATATATATATATATATATATATATATATATATATATATATATATATATATATATATATATATATATTATGAAGAGTTTATCTTGGGTTGCCGTAACATAACTAGTAAAAAGGTGTACGTTTCGATTGGAGACCGATCTTGATGAAGATCCGTCTCTGATCGAAACGTCCACAAATAAGCAGTTTTTTAGAAGCGTACACCTTTTTACTCTATATATGGAGAAAGAGAGAAAAATACAGATTTGGCCTTCTAAAACAAACACATTTGTTGCAATCTGCACAGGACTGCAGGAAGCGATTGCCTAAGCGACAAACGAAATATTTCGAAATATTTCGCGCTCGCTCTGGAGCTGCCGCGGCCAATTTTCAAATGTCGCCGTTTTATGGAGCGCTAAAGGACAAGGCGTGGGAAGTAATCGTACGCCTCATTTCTTCGAGTGCATGCGCAGAGACGGGGAATTCGTGATCGTTATGGCGGGCAGCATTACTGAGCTGTCTGCCTTTAATGTGTTTAGGTTTACCCTTTACGCGTTTTCTTTTTTTTTTTTTTTGCAGTGGCTGGAAAACTCTTGCTTTAGAAAATGCGGAGAACGTTTTCCTAAACGTTGTTGAGCACGTTTCTGAAATGTGCTATTCAATAGCGTGTTGAAGACGTTTCTGCAATGTGTTAGGCAATAGCTCTAGCACTTTCTTGGTCGGCGCACTCCCTGAAAAACAACTACAACAAGAACACTTGTGTGACTAACGGCGCATATAAAAGGGCCGCGTTTGTTTAATGGGGACGTGGGTAATGGTGACAGTCCAAAGAAGACTTTCTTATACCGTATCGTCCAATACTTAACATCAGTTTGGTTTTCCTATATTTTTCGTTTTATTCAAATAAACACTTGCATTCCAAATGTACGCATTACCGAAGCTCGTTACCACCGCGACCTCGATGTACATTCTAAGAAGAAAAAAAGGGTCCTTCGACTCTTCTTTTGCGAGTCCTCCACGTATATGACTCTCTTTAAAGAGACGCGTTAACTCTCTTTGGAGATCACTATACTCTCGTAACAGAGTCGTGGGAGTCAAAAGGGAGTTAACGTGTCTCTTTAAAGAGAGTCTTACACGTGGCAAGGAAGGACACGCAAAAATGGAGTAACACATGCTTTTTTGTTATTTTTTTAGTTTTTTTGAGTGACCAATATCCTCTTCAGAATGAATGAATGAATGAATGAATGAATGAATGAATGAATGAATGAATGAATGAATGAATGAATGAATGAATGAATGATTGAATGAATGAAGAGCGATTCACGGTCTACTTTATAGCCGCGTATTCTCGGTCCCGATCTCCTATACTTTCTGCAACAGTGAACTCTCCGTACCACTTTGTATTCATCCGGTCAGACTATCAGATCCCATTCGAACCACCGTCACGGACACCGAGGGTACCGCACATGGCATCCGAGAAACAATTCTTTTGTTCCACTTTGTTCGCCAGAGAAAGTTTCCTCTATCTTCCTCACGTACATACATCCGTCTTCTTGTTCCTCGCATTGTTCCTCTTTCCGGTTGTTCCTTTTGTTCCCGCAGACGTTGCTGGCCGCTCACCCGACCAATAGGATAAGTGAATTAGGGAAACAATGCCCAGGATTCCCTTTTCTTTGCCTCTTTTTATCTGTCCCACTGTGTTTATATTATCTATTTCAGCCTTTTGTCTCTTCTTATCTGTCTCATTCTCTTTGTCTTATCTGTTTCACCCGTCAAATATGGGCTCGCTGCCTTTTAGGAGAACAAACAGGAGCTAGCTTTCACGCGTCGTATTGGGACTGCAAAGGAGGCCTGAGTTAGTCGATTAAAGGAATATATATTCCCAGCGCGTCATTTTCCTGTTCCCTTCGGCCGAGACAAAGCTTTCTCTCTTTTCTTGGCACAGGTTCAATGCCAAAAACCTTGCATAAGGGAATCACAGGGTCCCTTATGCAATCACCTGTGAAAGTTCGAAGGTGAAAGCCATCTTTCATCCCATTCGATGTATTGATCGTCCCCAGCCACCCTCCGTAGCTTTCTGCCCCTAAAGTGAGTTCGCACTGCCTCCAGGATCGGAGGCATCGCAAGTTTTCTGCACTTCATTTGGTTTCGCACTACCTCCGGAATCGGCCTTCCTTTGATCATGTTCGCTATTTCATGTAATGACGTCATCACGTGACGTCGTGATGGCACCACTAACTTTAGCTACCTGTGGAGTCACGATGGCGTCGTATCATAACGTCTTCGCGACTATTTTTTGCATCACTCCTGCTGACGCCGCCCATGGTCAATTTTCGCGTTTGGTGAGGCATCTAAGGCTGTCGCCTTAATAACGTAATCAAATCGGTGAGTTTCGTCGGGAAAGTTTAGCTTTTATTTGTATATTTTTGTTCGGCTGTTTGCTTAAGCTTGTGTTTCAGATACAAAGTGAACGAGTTAGGTAATTGAGTAGACTGATGAATAATACGTACATAAATGTATTGAGGCAGAGAAAGAAGTAATGCAAGCAAATAGAGGTCTATTGTGGCAGAAAAGCTGAGAGGTCAACCTGAACAAATTTTCTGACCTGCTACTCAGCGTTAGGAAAGGGGAAGAGGTGGAAAAGAGAGGAGAGAGAAGCTGTTGATGAGGAGGAGGAAGGCGGCGATGAAGTGAAACCTTGAATGTTCATAAACTATTTACACTTTTTTTGTCCAGATCTCTCGCGCAAAAAAACTTGTTCGTAGCTTTCAAATCGTGTTGAAGGTGTTGATGTTCACATCATGGGATTCGGCCACTTCTTGAGCAAGAAGATAACATGGCCCTCGTTTAAACGCGCAATCTATTACTTGAGTTTCGAATAAAGATTTATGCGAAACCAGCGCGGTATTACAATATCACTGCAGCCGCCAATATGTAAATTACTGGCTCTATAGCATTGTGAAAAGGTGCAAGTCATGACGTTCGCGTTTGTCTTGCTTTTATTGACACGGTATAAGATGTCTGCGCGCAATAGATGGTTGGCGCCGAGCTGTGCTTCATTAAAAGATGCTGAACAATCGCATCACTTTCTTACCCTTGCAAGATCCATTTCCCTCCGAACGTTGATAGCCTCGCATTTTTATATACTCTTTTAGAAGAGTTAATCATTCAAATACATGCGATGTTATACGATTGCCTTTTTTCGATTACTGACGGGATTTTACAAGGGAATTTGAGAACCTACACATAAAACCGAGTGCTCCTAGTCGCTTGGAAAAAAAGAAATAAAAACCGAGCTGCTTCGAAAAAAATAGAGCCAAACAAAAGAAACCCGTCAAAAGTTCTGAAAATGAATCCAGCAAGCCTACCACACACAAATTGTAAGTTACAACACAAAAGAAAAAAAACGTGGCGTTAGCATCGCCGCCTCTGTTCCCGTTCACTGCCGTACTAACGCGACAATAAATACACAAAACGAAAATCTTAAATAACAGACTCATAGGAAACCACCAGCCATGAACATCGCTTACAGTGAGCCCTAGCAGAACGAAAAAGGTCATCACCGAAGTCCTTCTTCGATCTGTTCCTTAAGTCAGCCTTATACCTCGATGACCCTCCATCGTCTCTTATGTCCCGCTCGTTCCCTTAGAGTACGATACACTCGCATTTTCCCGGTCTCCTATACCCCGTATAGCATTGGGGTGTATATATTCCACTCTGGTCTCCGGGGTGTAGTTTAGGCTGAACGGTTCTACGCACATACGAAACGAGGTGGCTGAACAGACGAGCTACCCGCGCATTCCCATTGCGCAGGATCGTCTGCTAGGAGGCGGCATAAACAGACGGCCGATTCGCTGGGACTCGTCTGGCACTTTTGAAACAAATGCAAGACAGAAAGAAAAAAAAAGAAAAACTATTTGCTACCGCGGTGATAACGGTTCGTGGAAATAGGCGCTGGGTTCGCACGGAGGCCGTCAATGCACCGAATTGGCTGGCAAATCACCTGAACTACTGCATTTTTTTTGTGTGGTTCTTACAGAAAGGTTCGAGCCGAGAGCGTCCAATCGATGCCGGTGGAACAACGTAGCCTTCTGTATAGGCCACATTAAATACAAAAGAAAGTTCAGAGGTAACAAGCGGTCACTGGCATTTGCAGCCGGTTGATGAGCGTTTTACTACCCTGTCATTTCGTACTTTAGGTTCTACGACCTCTTTTCGTGTTCTGCTGACTGTTATTTACGATGTTTTGGAGTGGCGGCAACCGCGAGGAATTGTTTTTCATGGCGCAGTTGCCGAATATGGAAAATAGTATGACTACGATTGCTCGTAATTTTAAATTGTTATTAGAATAGTGTGAATATGAACTGCCAAACACAACAGTAACGCTGCTGTGTTGTACTGTCCATATTCGTACTATTTTAATGGCAGACTGCGGGTGCTAAAGTGGCATTAGTGACTTTTCACATTTCGCTGTCTCATTGTCCCGCATTCGTTTGCGCATCTGTCCGCGCATTTTTTAAGAATATTGTACCTTTCTCGCGTGCTCTTTAAACAAATTTTGCCTGGTGACTAGCGCTATGTCCAGTCCAACACTTTTTTTTTCCTTAAGGTTTTTTGGGTAGTAATTATACGTCATATAAAATGCGTGCTGTCGTGCTCTCTCCTGCGCGAGGTAATTTATTATACTCAACTTTGATCCCAGCAAGAACACTGCTATGTGACTGATACATGTCACAGGCCTATTTGTATACGCACTTATGCTCTCTTGATCAGTTTCTCACAAGATAATGTGGTCTTTTATAGAGGTCGCTTGTTATTTCACGTTCCCACATTTCGTTGTTGCCTGGATACGAACGCATGACCGTCGTTGTTACCTGTAGCAACTGAAGTGTTGCGCTGCTAAGCATGTGAATGAAGGTGCGATTTCCGGCGCGGAGGAAGAAAATAGTCAGGAGGGAGCACTGCGCAGCGAGAAAGAAAGAAAGAAAGAAAGAAAGAAAGAAAGAAAGAAAGAAAGAAAGAAAGAAAGAAAGAAAGAAAGAAAGAAAGAAAGAAAGAAAGAAAGAAAGAAAGAAAGAAAGAAAGAAAGAAAGAAAGAAAGAAAGAAAGAAAGAAAGAGAAGTAGCACCGTCAGGCACACCCACGCAAAGCTTCTCTTGCCCATATTTTCCTGATAGGGCAAGGTTCCTGATTTTTTTCTTCCAACTACATTTTAAGCTAAGAGTGCATGTTTCTGCATGTTCAATGCCCTCGCTTCCAAAATAGAGCTTCAGTTGCCTTTTGAAATTTTTTTTTGTTCAATGTTCGACGCTATATGCACTGATTTGAGGAGCTCCCGACGTCCTACTTAGCACGGTCAGCCTATATTCTAATACAGGTCGCGGATACTATAAGCTACGAGTTTCGCTAAACTTGCGGCTTTCACAGTCCCACCCAGTGCCGTCACAGTCCCACCCAGTGCCCGCCATCGCTGAGTGACTTGCCGTGCCTGCCTATCCGGGGGTGGGTCAAGTCCGTTAATCTTGTTGAGCGTTGGTGGCTGCGGCCGTGTTCCGACATGGTCCATCCACGCCCACACGCCGAAAGGACGGCTGACGTTGGCCATGGTGGAATGATCCTCGTGGCAGGATGCACGTTTCTTTCTTTTGTTTCCATCTTCGCTGTCTACTTTCTGTTTGTCTATTTCTTCATTCAGTCCTCTTTCTGCGCTGGAACATTGGTGGTAAAGAACAGCGGCAGACAGGCGTGCAGTGTTTCGGCTATTGGCGTTGTATGCGAAGTCGTGTAGGACGCGGTTGCCAAAGGCCTGTCTCCATCGTGAGCTTCAGTTTAACAAATTTCGTATTAAAAGCTGTGCACCGGTGAGATAAGCCTAGTTCGATGCAGCTAAATTAACAACGTGAGGTCGGGAGCTGTTCGCTGTATTAGGACGAGAGCCTTAAATGCCTCATCAAACGCGAAAATTGACCGTCGGCGGAGTAAACGTGAATGATGCAAAAAATCATCATCACATGATTAAGTGGTCATGATTTCGCACATCACCAAACATTGTGACGCTGTCATGACGTCATCACGACGTCACTATGAGGTCGCACAACGTGACGTCGCTTGATCACGTCATTAACGTCATCACTTGACATCGTTGCTTGGTCAAAGTTGGGAGGATCACGGAGGCAGTGCAGAAGAAGGTGAGGTGCATAAACCTTTCTTGCAATGCCACAGATCCAGGAGGCAGTGCCGAACCACGTTAGGTACACAAAGCTTCTGGGGAGTAAGGGGGATCAATACATCGACTGAGAATAAAAAAATTCGACAGATCCCACACGTTGTGCGAATCGGTTTCATGCGAAGCAGTCAGCGAGTACTTCTATGCTGTATTTTCTGGCTTTTAGCCAGGCGTTACGAGGTGGATCGACGTGTTTTTGTAAGTGTAGTAGCTGTGCGCACATCGTGGGCTTACCAGGTGCATCGAAAACACTGGCGTTTAAAGGGGCCCTGCAACACTTTTCGAGCATGCTCAAAAAGCGTTGCCGATCGGTAGTCGAGGCTCCCGAGAACACGCGAGCCAAATATTATAGCGATGCGCACGGCCTGGAATTCACAATAAATTCTCAAAGTCAGCTGAAAATCGCTCCCTCTTCTCTCGACAAATGATGTATTAGTCCGCAAAATATGACGCGATTGTCGGCAGTTCCACCATTGGCTGATGTTATAATCACGATAACACCCTCATTATTACTTTCGTTGTTAATTTTGAGTTCAATAAGTAGATAAATATGTATGTTTATATTATGTTATCGCGTTAAAAACACCGAACAAACATTAATATTAGCACTTCCGGTCTCACCGACAGCACCAACAGCTCGTCTGCTCGTAGTTGCGTGGTTCCGTTTTCTTCGCCATGCGCAGTGCCGAAATCGTGAATATTTCTGTGCTTTTGACCATCGCCGGTTGCCGTTGAGAGTGGCAGCCGTTCGAGTGTTGCCTCGTCAGCTGAGAACTGCATCGTCGGCACGTTCTCACGACCGACCGAGGCACGGGCGCAGCGTGTCTCCGATAACAATGCTGGCGTCCGGTAATGGCGGCGCTTCGGGGTCGTCTGCCAGTGCCGTCTTACGAGGCGGTGTATCGGAGTATGGGCCGAAACCGATCTCAGCTGTCATTCGTTCCAAACGAGCGCGTAGGTTTGCTTCCATGGTTGGCAGAGCGATGAAAACACTACGGCGTTCGAGGTGCACACCCAACATTACCAAACCGACGCGCAGTTTTCAAGCACGCGCGATACACAGTGCGATCGACTCCGCTCGACGAGAACGACGCAAGCCGACCGGAAGTGGCGGCACAGACCACGTGGTTGCGCCCAGACGTCAGAGAGAAAAAAATGAAGAAAGAAACTCCGCCGGCGCTCTTGGGCGGAGCCTCGCTCCTCTGCGATCCCTCCCTCGACTCGCTGCCTAGCTTTCCGCGCTCTCGCGGCGTTGAGTTGAGGGAGAAAGTTGCGGAACGTGATCTCTATAATTTGGTAACACCACTTAGACTTGACGGATTCGAAAAATTTTTGCGGCATATGACTCGTGAAGAGTCATACGTCAATAATGAGACTATTCCAATATAACTAAGAGAGGTGTTGCAGGGCCCCTTTAAAGGGTAACTTATGGTGCGATGTTACGTCAGCCCTCACGTTAGAGTACATACGTCAGTATTATCGAAACTAAGTACACTTTATGGTGCAATCATGTGAATATCATACGTAACTTTTGTTAACGTATTCCTCTGGTGTCAAGCAATGTTTCAATATAGCTTGCTGAATCATAGGAATACAAATGTAATGTTTATTAGACTGCTATAAAAGCGGAGCCAACACTCGAACCCCAGACGTTAATCTGATATGACGACTGTATCGCAAGAGCACATATGTAGCGTTTATTGCTTTCTTGTAAAATTAGAAAGCCAGCATCAGAACCACAGTTGACGCTGCACCGACATTACGCCTTCACAGGCTTTTTTTCCAAACCAGTTTATAGACCTGGTGTGGCTTTGTGTTAGAATACCTGATTGCCACGCAGAATGCTTGGGTTCAATTCCTGCTGGGATCCTAATTATTATTCTTTCCATTCGTCAGCTCAACGCTGCCGATGTCGGTTTTTCTTAACGCTCTCGCATTTAAATTACAAATGTCTGTTGTCGCCGTTCCTGGGTAGATATAAACTGTCAATCACCTGTGGCGCATACCCTTACACCGCGGCCCCTGGTGAACGGGTATGTGCCACACGTGTCTGGAGGAAAGGGCTTGACGAAGTACGCGACAGGATTTTCATGTTATTCATGTAATGACTCAACAGTCATATTCGTCAAATCCTCCTATCCTCCCATGCCAATTTTGGTATACAGCAAGTTAAGGAGGCGATCACAAGAGCCCCCAGACTTAGGCGGCTTGATAGATAGATAGATAGATAGATAGATAGATAGATAGATAGATAGATAGATAGATAGATAGATAGATAGATAGATAGATAGATAGATAGATAGATAGATAGATAGATAGATAGATAGATAGATAGATAGATAGATAGATAGATAGATAGATAGATAGATAGATAGATAGATAGATAGATAGATAGATAGATAGAAACGCTCAAAGTGCCAAAGGTTCGCTAAGAAATGCTTCGCATGTAAAAGAAGATGGCTATCGCCTTTGCGTCCTCTTAGGCGAATGTAAAAGAGACAATGGGGGTTTTTCATGGTATTGTCACTGAAAATTTATATTTTTTCTAACCACCTCATATTCGGCTTTCCGTGTTCCAAATCTCTTCTTGTTCTTCTTATCTCTCTCTTTGCACGCAAGACAATAGAACTTTCAAATCTGACGATAGAGCAAGAGCTTATGTATACAATCCCCCTCATTGCCAGTTAATTTTGTTCAGGTGAACTCGCTCGAAGTCTTCAAATCCGCATCTCTATTTGGTCAAATATCTTCCCTTCGAATCTTAACTTTATATGTCTCACCATTCGCCGGTAACACCCTGCGACTCGCAGTAGGCAAAATGAACAGCACGGTAATAACGAACATTCTTTAGCTTAATTGCCCAGCAACCTCTCTGCCGATCGAGCCCGAAAATTTCCCGTCTACATTTCCACACCTTTGAATATTTGCCTTCCCTATCATATCTTCTTATAAGGACCAGTTCTCCCTTGAGATGCATGCACTCAGAACTAGCGAAATAACCGATGAAAGACGTTAATTAGGCGCATACATTATTAACTGAACTATGCCGGCTGAGTTTCACCTGCGAAACAAAAGAATGAAATTAACGTTTTTCGTTTATTTCCCAATCCTGGTATGCTAAGAGTCTCATCTCCGCATATATTTTTATTCGTGCGTAATTAAGCCACCCAACTCTCGAATGCATGCTGGGGACTCGGTCATTAGTGACTGTATTTCCGCGCTTTGGTTATCGAGGTATAGGTAAGAGATTCATTAGGCGACTGGAACGGCATTCGCTCTGTCAGTGATGAATTGATAATGAGCGGCGTTGCCGGATTCGAAGGCAGCACTCTTCACTGATATCTCTCGGCTTTATGCATATGATTTTGGGCATTAGTGGATGTGCTGGCTCTTGTTGGCTCTCTAACAATGATTAGTATTCGGTGAGCCTTCACTGAGTTGTCGCAATGACTAAGCGTATGACAGCGGTAGCACTAATAATACTAATAGTGTCTGGAGTTCTACACGTAAAAACCATGAGATGATTGTGAGGCCCGCCGCAAGGGGGGGGGGGGGCGAATTTCGACCCCTAGAGGTTTTTTAACGCGCAGCGACATCGCACAGTATCTGATCAAATGCGATCGCCGCAGTCGGAGTCCGAACCCGAAACTTTCGGGTCAGCAGTTGAGCACAAATCCGAAGAAGGCATGATGGTGTAGTAACGTGTTAAACTATAGACAGATGGAAGATGGATTTCGCCTTCGAGTCGTCTTAGACGAATGCATAATAGACCCTGTGAGTTTCATTGTTACATTTTTTTTTTCTATCTCAGCAATAGTTATGCTTGTTTCCTAGGTGACTGGCATAGTCTTCTGTGTATCTGTAACTGTCATCTTGAATGCACGCGACATTGTGTTAGACGTCTCCATAATGCGTGCTAGTGCAGAGTGCATCAGTTTACCTAACGCAGTGCCTTGAGTTAGAATCTCTAACTAGACGGCTCTCGGTAACTATAATTCCCCCGGTCTAGTTGTGGGTGGGCTCCTACGCGCATAGTAATGACCACAGAGTGCGTAGTAATCCACTCTTTCGCAAGAAAACTCAGCCGTCATTCGCCCGTGGCGCAAGTTTGACAGTGACATAATTTGGTTAATAAATTTTCTAACGTCACGGAGCTTTCATCTCGTACCATCGGATATGAAATAAATTAGTCATCTACTTCGTGACTTCGTCCTTCAGGGTCCCCTCCGTTCTGCGCGTTGTTAGCACAGAGCTGTAGAGACACTGTGTTGCATCACTTGACCACTGTTTCGCGAAATTGATTCACTACTCGCTAGAGTGCCTAGGCAGTTAGTCAAGCCAGTGGGGAAAAGGTCCCAGGTTGGATTTCAGATAGTAGCCACGGCCGCATTCTTGTGCAGCATTTGTAAAAAAAGACCGCTTGTATGGCAGAACTTTCCTGTAAATGTTAAAAGTTAATGGTGGTGTGAAAACTAATAAGGAGGCCAACGGCTACACCATCTGTCACAGACCCTCGGTATTTCAAAGACGTGAAACAGCACAATTAAATATTTGATTGGTAACCTGGACTCTCCGTATCTTGGTATGTGACGGCAAGGGACGGAATAGGTTGTCGCCATAAAACAAAATGTTACGCCACAGAAATAGAAGTAATGCAACACGTACAATCACGTGTAAATGCTGTTTCTATATTACGCAAAGAACTTCCGATATCTATCTATCTATCTATCTATCTATCTATCTATCTATCTATCTATCTATCTATCTATCTATCTATCTATCTATCTATCTATCTATCTATCTATCTATCTCAATAAAAATTACACCATCTCCCGCTAAATGGGACCATGAGGCGATGCGAAGCCGGAGCACTTGCACGATCGCGTTCCGTTGGCTTTCGTTGGGCATGCTACCGACCTCGCGTCGTGGAATGCGAGGAGGAACGCTACGCGCGTGGTGTCTTCCCTCTTGCCTTGCCGTTAATTCTCACTGGTCGAGCGGGGAACGCGGTCGCCAGGCGCGCGAGGGGCGGGGGAGCGTAGGAGAGGAGAGAGAGGGGGAGGGGATGCGCATGCGCTGGCGCTCATCGCGGCGTTGCGCAGGAGAGGGTCGATGCGAGAGAGGCGATGCGAAGCAGCGTTTCGGCATGTCGAGCCCGCGTTTCAGAGTGGGAGCGGAGAGGGGGAGAGGGGGAGAGGGAGGAGAGAGGTGAAGTGGTGAGGCGTGGGGAGAGGCGGAGTGGAGAGGTGGAGGGTACAGGGAAAATAGAGAGGTAGAGGTGGTGTGGAGAGGGGGGAGGTGTGTGGAGAGGAGGTATGTGGAGAGGGTGTGCGCATGCGCAGTAAGGGTGGTCACGCCGCACACCACCACCTCTTTGAGCTCCGCTAAAAGATGCTTCGCATCTAAAACTAAAGCAATGGTCAACTAAGCAACCAGCTAAGCAAGTAAATGCTTTACTTGTGCTGTACTTTTTCCGGTGGACATGCCCTGAACATTGTCCCACTTCTCCTGTAAAAGCTGCTTCTCCTTTGCAAGCGTAACCTTGCAGTGGTGCACGCTTTGCAGGGAAGCAGCAAAGCAATACCCCCGCATTCCAAGAACTGGAGTAAGTTGATGCGAGTGCAGAAGGGTCCGCATATTGAACCGGCTACAACACACGCCACCTATGAAGGAGGCGGAGAGGAAAGGTATTCGCACAATTCCTGTTGTTTGCACAAAACGTAAAGCAGGGAAGTTTTCGATAAATAAATGGAGGGTATAGCTGATCAGAGCAGGCATCAGAGTAGTTGTACGAACAATAGCTTTTATAAAATAGATTTTATTGAAACCTGAGAAAGTTCCACATAAATACTTGAGACTGTCAGGAAGCATATTTATCAAGTTATCAGGAAATATAAATTTCTTGTGCTGCCATGAAGTTCATAACTAAAGACAACTTTGAATATGTTTATTTCTGATAAGCAGCACTTCATATCGGTAATTGAAGTGGAGGATCAGGAACCTCTTTTTGTACTTAGACAACTGAACTGTTTTGTGTAATCGATGTCTCGTTTTATTGCGACACGATTACAGAACACATCCTCGTAATCCATATGTTGCGCTTAACTTTCCAGTGCGATATGGAGAAATGCTATCAATTACGTATTATCTGGACGTAAACAGCTGGCTGCTTACGCCATCTCAATTCAGTGTGTATTATAGGATTGCCATCACATTCTTAGAAGTGTATTGTGAGAGCCCCAGTCTGTATTAAACTTTCTGGCTTACGGGCTATGTGTACAGCAAATCAGGCCCTTGTCCATTAAACATGTAGTTGAAAAAACGGGATTGTTATGAAGGACTGGGATCATTGGAGGAACATGAGAGAGGCTTTTGCCCTGTAGTGGGCGTAGTCAGTCTCATGATGATGATAATTATCATTCGTAGAAAAGTCTCATGGTTCCCGGCATGCGCATTCACATAAGATGAGTCGAAGGCGAAAGCAATGTTCTTTTTCTTTTCAATCAATTACATTGACCCCACCCCCACCCCCTAACGCCCTGGAAGCTTTGTGCACCTAGCGTGGTTTCGCACTGCCTCCGGGATCAGAGGCACTGCAAGCTTTATGTACCTCAGACGGTTTTGCTGCGCCTCCGGGATCGGTCCACTTCTGACCAAGCAACGATGATGTCATCATGTGACGTTATTATGGCTCATATTTCAGTGTTACAGTGCACAGGAAAACAATCAGACTGATAAGAGGAAAAACGACGCACACATCACCTTACTGCAGTCATTACGGTGTTAGAATGGCGTCGTGATGGCATTATAAATTTCTGCGATTTATTTTTGTCATGGAGTACTTACATAGATTACTAATGACGTCATCACAGGATTTTTTTCTTCCTTTTTTTGCGTCGCTCATCTTGACGATCCTGCCAATGGTCAATTTTCGAATTTAATGAGGCATCTAAGGCTTTCACCTTAAAATTTTAACTGTGATACATCCGACTTCCGATGTGCTCTCTGGTTTCCTCTAACGATCGACGAACAATCTAAAAACGTAAGCAGATATAAAGAAGAGAGGTTCGCTTCCGGTGACAGCATATGAACACCCGCGAAGTTAATTACGCTGACCCCATACATGCAATTTGATACTGTGTAAAAAGAACGGCAATAATAAAATAAAAAATTGATAAAATGATGTTAATAAGGAAGTACTAGAGATAAAGACAAAAAGACTTGGGAGAGAACACCATCGGATAGAATTTATCGATGGAAGCTATCCACTTCCAGGAGGAAATGATAATATTTGTTGCTATCCCACCGGGGGCGTCGCTTTGAGTTTTTGCCAAGGCTAAGAGCTTTTTGTTTCTTCCTATTTGTTAAGAAAAAACACGCTTAACTTCGTGGAAGCTTTCCCCAGGGGACTTAGGTTTGTTTATTTTCTATAAGTGGCAAACATAACAGGGCCCTCCTTAATTATGTTCGTATCCCACGAAGTGAACAGCCATCACGCCATCGCTAGGAAGATGTATATTAAGCAGTTTCGTCAGCGTGATGAAGCCTCAATAGCGGTCAGTTATAACGCAACTATCCCGAACCGCGTCTCGCGATATTCTTCGTTCATCTCCACTTAACCTGGATTCAGGGAAACTCTTCAGGAAAACAGTAAACCAGTAACCCATGTTGAGAGGAAAGCTATTAGAAGATCCTGCGTCGCCATATCTTGCTGACAGCTTCGCGTTTCCCGTAATTACAGAAACGCAGTGAAAAAAAATACCATTAAATTGTGTTACCAAAAGTGAACAAATATTCGGCAGATCCCCCGTACCGTGGGAGTCAATATTATGCGAAGCATGCGGCGGGTAGGTGACTGTGGCGTAACTTTTTTTACTGAGCGACACGTTACAAAATGACGCTAAAGATATGTTTAAATTTTATACGCACACATATATATGTTGAAGAGCCGCATATGTGTCCCGAGAACGCACGCACGTTTCACGAACCCGTGTGCATGTGTGCAAGAAGTTCTTGACAGTTCTTGAACAAGGGCATCATCACCGTGATCAGTGAGCACCAGCAGCTGGTCATGACTTGTTATAGGATCCGGTCGTGATCGCGGTGACGAGGGGTCCATGTGTAGTGAAGTATGTGGTATAGTAGAGCTGTTGGAATTCTAGGGTGCCTCGGTTCCTACACCTACACCCGTTCATTACGTCACATTTTAGCATAAAAAAGCGACACATGGCTCTTGCCTGCTTAGTGTGAACAAGGAACCCGTATGGGTCCCGAAACGTCTCTGTGTTTTTCACCTTGACTTGGTCAGTGACCGCATCTACATCCTCATGCCTCGGTCATTTCGTCGACAAATCGGCTGTCGACAGAGCCGGCGACAAGTAGGAACCTGAAGCCACCCTTCGCGTTGGTGAGGTATAGGCCGCCGAGGCTGGTAGGCCTGGATAGTGCTACGTGGACCAACATCAGTGGATGGTGTTTGTCGTATTCGTAGACTACCTGGGCGTATGTGGCCTACGTAGCCTAGTCTACAAAGCGGCTGTCAATCAATCTAGCATCATCCTCGGTCAGCATGAGGCCATCGCCCAGCCTCGTAAGAAATGAAGAGGACACTGCGTCGTTCTTGCGGACTAAGTGCAATTTACGGTGCGGTGATGTGGATATCATATGTAACTTTCGTTAATGTATTCCTACGGGGTCGAGCAATGCTTCAATATAGCTTGCTGAATCATATGAATACAAACGTAATGTTTATTAGACTGCTATAAAAGCGGAGCCAACACTGGAAATACAGACGTTAATCGGATATGACGCCTGTATCGTAGGAGTACACATCGTAGGAGCATCATGTAGTGTTTATTGCTTTCTTGTAAAATTAAATAGCAAGCACCACAACCACAATTGACGTTACACCGATATTACGCCTGCGTAGGCTGTTTTTCCAAACCAGTTTATAGACCTGGCATGATTCAGTGGTAGAATACCTGATTGCCATGCAGAATGCTTGGGTTCGATTCCTGCTGCGATCTTAATTTTCATTCTTTCCATTCGTTGAGTCAACGCTGCCGATATCGGTTTTCCTTAACGCTCTAGCATGTAAGTTACCAATGTTCTCGCCGTTCCTAGGTAGATATAAACTGTCAATCACATGTGGCGCATACCCGTACACCGCGGCCCGTGGTAAACGGGTATGTGCCACACGTGTCTAGTGGAAAGGGTTTGACGACGTACGCGACAGGATTTTAACGTTATTCATGTCATGACCCGGCAATCATATTCGTCAAATCCTCTTGCCCTCCCATGCAAATTTTGGTCTTCACCAAGTTAAGGAGGCGATCATGAGAGCACCCAGACGTAGCCGGCTAGATAGATATAGATAGATTCGTGCGCACCCAGACGATGTAACAATGTCTGTTCTCGCCGTTCCTGAGTAGATATAAACTGTCAATAACCTGTGGCGCATACCCGTACACCGCGGCCCGTGGTAAACGGGCATGTGCCACACGTGTCTAGTGGAAAGGGTTTGACGACGTACGCGACCTTTGCCGACACAGCACTGTAGCGTCAAGTCGAGAAATCGTTGGCATCTGCAGCTGTAGCAGACGACCTTTGCGGAAATATGTCTCTAAATTTAGCGGTAAATTTGATAGAAAACAACACTACTGCCTTTAAATACCTCTAACGCCGATTAGCACTGCCTGGTGTGCGCACGATGGAGCGCCCATACTGCTCATATACCCTTGCCAAGAGTAGATGCTGCAAGGGAGCTTCGTCGAATCGCGCGTAATGTCACGATAACACACTGTAAATCTCCGCTGAACTCCAATCGTCGCCTACACAACCTTAATTGGCTGCTACAGCTGCAGATGCCAACGATTTCTCGACTTGACGCTACAGTACTGTGTCGGTTGTGGGTTGGTGTAGCGTTCAACAACCCATTCAGATATCGCATTGGCGTGGTAAATTCGTCCGCGTGCGATAACTTCAACGGTGACGTACAATGATGTCGTCCTGGCGCATTTCACATTAGATTATGCTAAACGAACACCACCGGTTATCTACCCTAACATCAACAACGCAAGCAGCCACAGAAAGAACAGCGACATCAGCAACAATAACAGCGACAGCAACCAGAACAAGAACTACCACAAGCGCAGCATTTCATTTCATTTCGGCTGTTTATTTCAGACAATCATTTGGAGGACGCTTCATCTTCGCCTTGAAGAGTAGAACGCGATAGCGTAATCGGGCCCCGTGCGCATCGCCTGCTCACTTGTTAGCCTAGCTTTGGTTCTCGGTGCATGTCTCAGGCATGTCGTAAGGAAACGAGCGATTGTGCGCGTAACAATGGCCGTTTCATACTCTCCTAGAATCCATACTGCAAGTACAGTTGCAAAGTACCCACTGCGCCATTACTCTTTCTTTTGCGAATCAGCGAAGGGCCCACTAAGTGTCCGTAAGGCAACACGAGAACCTACGCAGCTGCTCTCTTTGTTGATGCTTTTCCAGCTGATTATGATCAAATATGTCTGAGCGCTTTGTAATAGGCATTGAAAACACACACACGTTGCGCAGTTCACGTGTTTTGAAGCCGTGCGAGATTTTACGCTTCTGCCATGCAATATTACATTCGTTAAGGAGACTCCTTCCACTACATGACATTCATATAGTGGTTTTTTTCTGGACGAGTTTCAATTAATAGCGTGACTCTGTGGTAGAGCACCTGCTTGCCACGCAGACGGCTTGGGTTCAATTCGCACTCGAACCAAAGAGTTTTATTATCTGTCTTATTTGCATCTTTCTCGATTTTTCGGTCATGGGCAAGATGATGATTTTTTGCTCACAACCAACAACGCCGACACCGGAATTTCTGCGAAACGAGCTCTTTAACGCTCTCGCGTTAATAGGCAGATGCGCCTTGCCTTACGGGACCCCAGCACTGAATACACACTCAGAGCATGTATCAACAGAAGCAACGTTGTACACTAGTAATACATTCAGAACGCAGTTTTATACTAAGTGAACAAGGTGCATAGTGTTACAATAATAAAGAAAGAGTCATAAAATTACAAATAACGAAACCTGAGGAAATTATCTGCATACAAAACCTAATGATGTTTAAGACAAGAAAATGAGGTAACCTTTAACATTCTTTTTTAAAAAATTCAGACACACACTTCTTACTCATTTCTATGGCCTGTGTATGTCTGTTGATAATAATTTAATTATATCTGGAGTTTTACGTCCCAAAACCCCGTTATGATTATGAGGCACGCCGTAGTGGAGGGCTCCGGAAATTTCGATCACCTGGCGTTCTTTAACGGGTACTGACATCGCACAGTACATGGGTCTCTAGCATTTCGCCTCCCCCGAAATGTGACCGCCGCAGCTGGGATCGAACCCGCAACCTTTGGGTCAATAGGCGAGCACCGTAACCACTGATCCACCGTTGGGGACGTGTATGTCTGGTGAGAAGACTGATAATTAGGTGTGTAAGCATTTGCGTTCCCTAGTTAATTCGCATAGGTGAAATTCTGTAATGGTCGTGCCTTAATTCATAAGGCACGACAACGACAGGCATGTCATCGCTATCGCGCAAAATGCGCAGCCAAAGATGGACAGTCTTAACGCATATATTACGCCTTGGATGTCTCATCAAACGTGAAAGGACACAGTTGGGGGCTGCGTCTGCGTGAACGCGAAGTGATGCGAAACATCATGTGATGGCGTCATAATGACGTCTCTATGGTGTCATAATGGCGTCAACACGAAGTGATGCGAGAAATCATAATCATGCGATGATGTCATGGTGGGTGTGGGCGAATTGTATCGTTCGCTTATCTTGGTGGACAACACGAGTCAACCTCAGCCAACATTAGTCGACAGCAGCCCTAGCCAACACTGATGACGTCACTTAACGCGACGTCATATGATGCCGTTATCACATGGCGTGGTCGCTTAGATAAAAGTGGTCTGATCCCGGAATGGCTATGCTTCCGGGATCAGACCACATTTGACCAAGCGACGACGTCAAACCGTCAAGCCAAACCACGTGAGGTGCACAAAGCTTTTAACGCGTCCGATCACGGAGGCCGTGCAAAACCACGTTAGGTGCGCAAAACTTTCGGGTGTGGTGGAGGGAAGGGTATAAATACAATTGACAGGGAATGAAAGAAAAAAATGGCTTCGGCCTTAAGTCGTCTTAGGCGCATGCATAAGTGATTGTGCAAATTTTCTAGCCGCTTCCTGGAAATACACCTCTTAACATCGATTCCAGAATGTTCCCTGAACCACGCTACTCTTCAGTGTAGCAAACTCTAAAGGCCAGACCGCAGCACTTTTCTACCGCATACCTGATATCGAATGCAGAGCTCGGCGCACGCATCTGCCGGTGGTCGTTGAGGGAATGGGAGAGATGCGAGTGAGGTTTTCTTTAGAAAACCGTGGTGGTATAAAAACGAAAAAAAAACTTATTCGGGACTCCAACAGTGAGAGTCCGATTTCCAGCGCTTCCGCGAACTCGAATATGAGAACTTCGAATGAATTTTGTAATTTGTTATATTCTGTGTGTAGGGGCCAGTCAAGCTGTAAAATGCAGCTTTTTTCCCTTCACACCAAACCACGTATATATACTGTGCTCTTGTGTACCAGTCCCGTGGTTGCATAAACTCAAACTCAAACTCATACTCAAAGGTTCCAGGAGTCTCCGTATTGCCCTGACAGCTGTCTTCTGGGGGTTATATGTCTTGTAGTTTGGGATGCAGGCACCGACGGGAGGAGAGGAAGAAGAAAGATGAGCTGACGAGGGAGATGAAGTTTTCGGACACTCACTTCGTCTTCGTCAAGATGCGTTCCCGGGAGCGGCAGGAGACTGCAGTTGCCGAGTGGTGTGCGCGACCACAGCTTGAGCCATGGCTCTGCACTTCAGCGCACGCTATTGCATTCGATAAACGGTATACCGTAAAACCTCAGTGATACGGTCACGGCTCGTATGAATTTCGGGGTGATACGAATTTTTCTGTGGTCCCGACCAATCAGCCTGCAATGTATTGGAGTACGGTTGTTGCGAACCGATTTGCACCCCGCGGCGTTTGATACGAACGTACGCTAGCGCACAGGTACGAACAGGTGCTGCCCGCGCTGTCGCGGAAGGCGCGGCAGTCACGCGCGGGCGATTGCATGCGCGCTGCGCGACCATCAACTGTGCGTCGTTGCTTCCGAGATTGTGCGCGCGAATCTTGGAGGTCTTTAGGCGCCTTCGCGTTTAGGTTACAGATGACGTTGACGCCGCGCTTTTTTTTTCCAAAGCGTTGACGCGTGCTCCAGCGGCGTCCTTGTACTGTGTTAACACTTGCCTGCCACGTCGATGCAAGCCATGTCCCCGCAATCAGACGTTCTATGAAACAAGACTGAAACTTGGGCTGCGGGTCCGTCATGAAGTCCCATTAAAGGTGGACGAAGGCCCCAAGGGACGAAGCGGACGGTCTTGGTGAAGGAGCTTGGCCTATATCTATCATGTGTAATGCGCTTCCTAAATCACTTTCGCTGCAGTACTGTACTGTCGTGCAGAAAAGCGTAGTAAGATTAGGAAGGGGCCACTAGTGGTCCCGGGGCACAACATATCTGGTTCATCAATTACACAGGCGCGCATGTACCGTATATTTACGAGTACAAGTATGATCGTTGACGTCTAAAAACTTTACTGGCATTCATTCAGAGCTGTTCACGTCGTCGCTGCGGCCCTGAGAAACACTAAATCAAAACGCAAGCCACTTTCGTTTGTCGCATACTAATTTTCCATGTTTTCTGGTGATACGAATTTCGGATGATACGAATATTTTTGGTAACCCCGCGAGATTCGTATCACCGAGGTTTTACTGTATACGAATCTATTCAGTCAAACGGAAGGGTCAGCCAGCTGGGAGCATAAAAAATTTTTTTTAATTAAATATACACATCAAAACTATATATATATATATATATATATATATATATATATATATATATATATATATATATATATATATATATATATTATATATATGTGTGTGTGTGTGTGTGTGTGTGTGTGTGTGTGTGTGTGGTGTGTGTGTGTGTGTGTGTGTGTGTGTGTGTGTGTGTGTGTGTGTGTGTGTGTGTGTGTGTGCTCGCCGACATGGCTTTGAACTTTCGGAATGTTATCGATTTTAATTAATCTAGCAAACCGCGCGATCCCCAACAAAAACGCTTAATGGAAACGCATCGAGCAGTCGCAGTCAAGTCAGCGACCGCTCTATTCTTTCCAGACACATACGGGCGTGTCGTAATGAAGGCAGGCTGATTAAACGGGACCATGGCTTTGTGTGCGCTGTGCCCGTACCTCGCCGGTGGTTTGCCGTGGCGCAGGACCAACGGCAGCGGCGGTTTAATTCCGGTCAGCCGTTCACGCGTTGCCTCAGTCTAGCCCCGAAAACGAGCGCTATGCGAGTGGGTGCAAGCTGTTTGGCGACAATACCCGCCCTCGATCGCAGATGTGTGTGCGCGCGTCAGTGTGTGTGCATTTGAGCGTGTGTGTGTGGGAGGGGGGGGGGGGGTGAGGGGAGGGGAGCACGAAGAAACCGGATTCAATCTTCTGTCGCCGACGTCTGCGCCACTGGGATGAAAACACAAGATGAGATGGAGATTGCGCCTTTTTTGTGATGGGGCTGGGAGCGGTGGGGTGATTGTGGCGTGAGATGAAAATGAGGTTCTTGTGCGTAAACACGGCTGTGAATTGGAGGGTTTTCCATCTTCCTTCACATACTGACATACACACACGCATACACACATATACAAATACACGCATACATATCAACACACACACGCACACAAACACATCCGCACACACACAAACAGACATACATACAAACGCACGCAAAGACACACGCGGACACACAAATACACAGACACGCTAACTCAACCGCGCACGCGCCCACACGCAAGCGCACGCAAGCACACGAAAGCACACGAAAGCGCACGCAAGCAAACAAACACACACACACGCAAACACACCCAGCCAACCACACACAGACAAACCGAGTGTACCAGCGTCTTGAGGAGACATCAACAACATCAACTTCGAGTGCGTCCGCTAGGTATAAAACGAAAATCAGTAATGAGAGTTATTGTTCCTTAGCGCACATGCTTTGGCAACGCCCCGCGTTACCTAACGGCCCTCTATCCAGCGAAGCCGACTGGGAAGAGGCACTCCGGAGCCCATCGCTCCAGGCACAAATCCAGGAAATCCAGAGGCTTGTCCGCCGCGGTGGTATAGCGGTTACGGTGCTCGGCTGCTGACCCAAAGGTCGCGGGTTCGATCCCGGCCGCGGCGGTCGCATTTCGATGGAGGCGAAATGGTAGAGGCCCGTGTACTTAGATTTGGGTGCACGTTAAAGAACACCAGATGGTCGAAATTTCCGGAGCCCTCCACTACGGCGTCTCTCATAATCATATCGTGGTTTTGGGACGTAAAACCCCAGATATTATTATATCAAGAAAGGGCGGAACATCACAGTGTCCCAGCCCCGACTTGGACGCGGCCAGCGGCCTCCGCGGGTCCCCGATAGGGGTTCCCGCGAAAGCTTCTCAGGATCAAATAAAGTCCATTGTCTGTCTGTCTGTCAGTAGATTCTACCGGCAACACTGCTCGCTGTGGTTGACGGTGTGCTTCTGCCTGGAAACGGCGTTTTGAGATCACGTGCATTGTGAACCACTAGTATATTCAAATTAGATAACATGCCGCTGTTCCTTTGCGAACGTAGAGGGTGCTTCAGACGCTCTTTAAGGAAGACCTGTCTACTGTATGTGTGCGTGCGAACGCTGGCAATTGCGTTTAGAACAAATGTACGATGATTTAGAGTACGATGTGCTTCACTACAGGAGAGCATTCAGCCGACCCGCTAAAAGAAACACAAGTGCCGCAGTGGTGATTAAAAACGCCGAAACTGAAGTAAAGTAATACACAGATGAAAATGTCGTCTCACTTTTGTGACGTTAAGCACGTCGGCGTGTTCAAGGTAGTACAACTTCGGCAGAGAGGTACACGCTTGTGTAGCTGGCTTTAACACAAAACTTGACCTTCCCTTCAAAGTTTTATCAGAGACTCTGTCATCAGTTTTCAACCATAAGTAAATTTTTGCTCACAAAAGAGAAGCCTTAGTTTTCCATTGGGCCCGCACTTTGCAGTGGCTGAGAAAAAGTGCGTGAGCTTCGAACAAAAACCAGCTGATACGACTCTCTTACATAGGTGAAGATCGGACGCACCGCGGTTCCAAGCTTACATTTATTCCTGGTTTGGTAATCGACTATTGTTGATATAAAGAGCGACCATAGGGGAAATAAACTCAGGGGGTTCCTTATGCATTCGTATAAGACGACTCGAAAACGAAAGCCATCTTCTTTTAAGAGCGGGTCTCTTTAGGCTTCGCGTTGCGCCGGGTAGGGCGAACAGGAATCATCATCATCATCAACCGGTACGCGCTCACTGCGTCCTCTTCAACTTCTGCTTCGCTCCACCAACACGTGCGCCTATTTCTTTGGCGTGGAATACGAAAACTATGATAGACGAGTCTGCTACGTGACTAAAAATTGCGTAACATCGCGTAACTAGTCACGTAACATGACGCAACATCTAGTCACGTGACTAAAATCATGCGACATCGCAGAAAATTTAGTCACGTGACTAAAAATCACGTAGCATTTTTTCACGTGACTAAAATCACCCAAACATCGCGCAATGGCTAGTCACGTGTCATGTTCCCGTGAAAAACCACGCAACACCTAGTTTCTGTTTCTTTCCGTGTCGTCGTATTTCTCGCGCTGTTTCGAACCCATGAACACCTAGTCAAGCGACATAATCCCGCCAGAAATCACGTAACGGTTAGTCACGTGACTAAAATCACAACATCGCGTAACAGGTAGTCACGTGACATGTCTAGCCAAGTCTAGCCATACTTAGTACTACTAGCAAAAACTTAGCATCTCTAGCAAAAGCTTGGCATTACTAGCAAATCTTACCTCGGTCAAACACTAGCTCCGCTGATGGTTCCAACCTTGCGCCACTAGTCTAAGCTGCGCACTTTTTTTTCGCCTCACTCGATGTACTGATCCTCCACCCCGCCCCTCCGAAAGCTTTGCGCATATAACGTGGCCTTGCATTGCCTCTGTGATCGGAGGCATCGCAAGCTTTCTGCACTACACATGGTATTGCCCTGCCTCCGTGATCGGCCCACCTTTGACCAGGCGACGATGTCATGTTATGACTTCTTCATGTGGCACCATGTCACGTGACGTCGTAGTGACGCCACATTGGTGTCATGATGACGTCACTATTTTCGGGGATCTGTGACACTATGATGACGTCGTATGGTGAACTCATGACGTGATGATGATTTCCTGCATCACTCGTGTTGACGCCGCCGACGAGGGACGCCGACGGCCAATCTTCGCGCTTGATGAGGCATCTAAGGTTTTCGTCTTAGAGAGTGAAACACGCAGTGACAATGCCGGCCGAAAACAATGTTCAACTGTAAACAAAACTCCACGCTTACGCACCTCTCAGACAACTCCCAAAGGAAATTTTGCGTGCAACTTCGTCACCCGCAATGCCCCAGGGCAACCTTTCTGACATTTATTGATTAAAGTGCAATGAACCGTAGCTGTTGACGTAGTAGAGTGTTGGTGTCACGTCCATTTTCATCTCAAAGTTATATGTTTCGAAACGTGTCAAACCCGTCAACACGAGAGTGGTGCACTTTCGTTCTCAGTTTCACAACCATATGTACCTATGACAAGGGGTATCTCGTTTTGTAGCGAGATGCTGATTGTTCGAATTCAACTTTAGGCCGCCGCATCGGGCACGTGTCTACTTGGAAATGTTTGTATCGAAACTTACGCTTATTGTGAAACACTCTGAAAACTGTTCGCCCGAAAGCTCCGGCGAGTGCTGTCTAATTAGTCCCGAATCAATGCGCGGAGAAGACGCGTCCGCATCGGCCCACGAATATCGATTTACTCAAAGAGATTGCCTTCGCCAACGTTGTGCGAGCAGTTTTCCTCTTGCATCAGGAACTGTGGGAGTTCAAGGAACTGTAGTAGTAGCAGTAGTATCTCTGTATTATTTCTTGCAATGGTGCACATAAAAAAAAGGAACAGAATCAAAAGGCGTTTCACATGCCTGACGAAGGCCTTTGAAACGGAGGCTCACACGAAAAAAGTAGAAATGCGGGCCTAGACGAGCAACAAGAGAGAGGGTAAGATAAAGGGAAAGGAAAGGCATGGAGGTTAACCAGGTTATACCCGGTTTGCTACCCTACACCGGGGAGAGGGAAGGGGAGAAAAAGAACAGAGTAAGCAAGGATGAAAGAGGGAACAATATACTCTCACACTGTACATAGTGTTACCGCGCACACGCAGACAGCCACAATCGAGAAATATTGGAGATCGGCTCCTCTGCGGTTGCCTAAAAGCAGGCTAGAATCCCAGATGTTAAAAAAAAGGCTTGCAAGGACTGGCCCCAAGGAATCCAGAACTTGCAGTGCGCATTGAGCTGATGGAGTTGTCATTCAGTTGAGGAGAGTGCGCATCGTAGTCATGAGAGACCTCACCACAGCGAGGACTTGTAGGTTTTCGTCGTGGCGATCATCCGCGAACGACGAGCACATTGCGGGGCATTCTGCATCGGCTCTTTATGAGTGC